>NW_006239192.1:381054-384166 GCF_000226075.1 Solanum tuberosum | reverse complement strand
AAACAAAAATTAAAACATACGTCAAAGACGTAGTATGCCATCATAACCTACAAAAATAACATAAACCAAAATACAGCTAATACAAGTCAACATTAATTATACTATTTACTAATGATAATTACTGTACTAGAAAAGAATTCATACTAATCCACATAAACAAACTCATATGTATACGTACCACAGAACAATTAACATAAAAATTTGAAATAAATCTTATCAAAACCTCAACTATTTTATAGAAGTATCATATAGACTCCACACATCTAACAAAAAAGAAGAAGGTAAATATCGAACCTTTAAGCATACAATAAATAATTATGATATTATATAAATTTTATTCTAATTTTAATGATATAACATGTTTAAACATATTTAAATATTATAGCATTAAAGAATATTAGTGAGTTACATACATATTAAATCCGATAACTTCAATATATGGGAACAAAGTCTTGCACAATAATGACATAAAATTATACAAAAATAGAATACAAATAAATGTTACCTCTTGTGAAAATTAGTTAACGAGAAGAAAGGACCAATAATCATGAGCCACGAACTTGAAACCGCGAAAACAGATTTCCAGATTTTCAATCACAATGTGAAAAAGTATGATGTATTATATTGCTTCTTCTTTTTTTCGATTAATGCCTCTTCCTGTGTGTTGTGTTTTTTTCTGTGTGTGTATTTTTTTTGTTGCTGTACGTATGTGTCCTATATATATAGGATAGGTTTTTTTTTTGCAGATTTATAGTAGTAGTCTAGTGGGTATAGGAGTGGGTAGTGGGCTGTTTAGTTGAGGAGAACGTGAGGAGGGGGGGGGGGGGGGGTTTGTATCGTGTGGGGTGTGGACTGTGGAGGAAAATGTGAGGGAGTGGGAGTGTGGGGTGGGTTTTGTTAGATTATTTAGGTTATTTTTTATGTTAGTTTTAGTTTTATTAACTATACATATAAATAATAAATTATAATAAAATATCAACTAATTAAAACAATATTAAAAATTATAACTGAAATTTAAAACTCTATCCCTTCATATAATTCTTAGGCACAAAAATAGAAACTGATTTTTATATATTTATATATTTTTCTAACAATCTTTAACTCATTCCTGCATGTTTTATGATATTAAAGCAAAGCAAAATCACATACTACTTTGTTTTAATCACAATTATTAATAATGTAAAAATACTTTTAAAAGATTATTATCTAAGAAAAAATATATTTTTTAAAATGTCCAACAAGTTTAATATATTAAAAATATCTTTTCTTTTTGTTATTTTCAAATCTTTTAAAATAAACTTACTAAAATAAGACAAAAATCAAAATATCTAACTTAACCTAAAATAAATATTTAAGGAATAAAAACAAGTGTAAAGCCTTATGTTCGGTCAAAAATTACGTATCTACAGTTTACCCCTCTTTGACTGGGAAATACGATGAGTTTCTAGACAAAGAAGTAGACAACGCGACAAAGTTTGACCGGACACTTATTTGAGAGGAGAGAGAGGGAAAAAAATGTGTGACTGAGTCCTTGTTTTGGATAGCCTACATA
Source organism: Solanum tuberosum (assembly GCF_000226075.1). NCBI lineage: Eukaryota > Viridiplantae > Streptophyta > Magnoliopsida > Solanales > Solanaceae > Solanum > Solanum tuberosum. The sequence continues at coordinate 382,614 of NW_006239192.1, read as the reverse complement.
TCCCGGGTTATAAAGGAATCAGGTCAAGTGTAGTTCAAGAAGATGGGGTGATGAGTTGGAAGTCAAGTGAGGTCCCCTCGAGGCTCCAGTTCGCGACTCCTATTGTTACATGAATATAAAAGACGAAAAATTTAAAGGAAATACAAGTACACGACCCTATCTATGTAGCTTCTCTTGAACCTTGACTTGAGTCTTCGTGCTTCCTGAGTTATGAGATATTGATTTTCATCTCAAATGAGTTCAAAGGTAAACGTCTTTCTCTAGGTAGGTTCCTTTTACTCAAACCTGGTTATTGACTGTGTGTTTTTTTAAAAATGAGCTCCTGCTTCTTCAATCGAAATTGAGCTTGAAAATCACACTATTTTCCATCCAAGATCCTGAGTTGGAAATGTGGATTGACCCCATTCTATCACTAGATTCCTGAAATTTAAACAAACAAAAATAATAACACAAAATTTTGCCCCAGTTTAATATAAGAAAATTTTGTGAGAGAAATAAAAGATGGTGCTTAACTTTGAATCGAGACTTTGAACGATTCGAGCTTTGTCGCGATATACTCTTTAGAGGGCTTATGCGTGTTTACACCAACTCCATTCTTCATGATGAACCGGTTAAATAAAATTATGTTAGTCTAGTCCTATTATCCAAGAGGGTCCTTGCTATACTACGTCCCATTATTCAGGAGGGTCCTTGCTACACTACGTCTTATTATTCAGGAGGGTCCTTGCTATACTACGTCCCATTGTTCAGGAGGGTCCTTGCTACACTACGTCTTATTATTCAGGAGGGTCCTTGCTATACTACGTCCCATTATTCAGGAGGGTCCTTGCTACACTACGTCTTATTATTCAGGAGGGTCCTTGCTATACTACGTCCCATTGTTCAAGAGGGTCCTTGCTATATACTACGTCCCGTTATTTAGGAGGATCCTTGCTATACTACGTCCCATTATTCAGGAGGTCCTTGCTACACTACATCTCATTATTCATGAGGGTCCTTGCTACATTGCGTCCCATTATTCAGGAGGGTCCTTGCTACACTACGTCTTATTATTCAGGAGGGTCCTTGCTATACTACGTCCCATTGTTCAGGAGGTCCTTGCTATATACTACGGTCCCATTATTCAGGAGGGTCCTTGCTATACTACGTCCCATTGTTCAAGAGGGTCCTTGCTATATACTACGTCCCGTTATTTAGGAGGATCCTTGCTATACTACGTCCCATTATTCAGGAGGGTCCTTGCTACACTACGTCCCATTATTCAGGAAGGTCCTTGCTATACTACATTCCATTGTTCATAAGGATTCCATTGTTCATGAGGGTCCTTGCTATATATTACGTCCCATTATTCAAGAGGGTCTTTGCTACACTACGTCCCATTGTTCAGGAGGGTCCTTGCTACACTACGTCCCATTGTTCATGAGGGTTCTTGCTAAACTCCGTCCCATTATTCACGAGGGTCCTTGCTACACTAAATCCCATTATTCAGGAAGGTCCTTGCTATACTACATTCCATTGTTCATAAGGATTCCATTGTTCATGAGGGTCCTTGCTACACTA
>NW_006239192.1:380954-381032 GCF_000226075.1 Solanum tuberosum | reverse complement strand
CATTGTTCAGGAGGGTCCTTGCTACACTACGTCCCATTGTTCATGAGGGTCCTTGCTACACTATGTTCCATAAACTTC
>NW_006239192.1:362312-377250 GCF_000226075.1 Solanum tuberosum | reverse complement strand
AAAAGTGGCATAATGCATGGTTTCTAGCCAAAATGTCCCTTTTTAAAGCATGTTTTGCATGGTCATCATACTTAGTACTTAATTGTGCTAATTCCATATTTCTCTATTTTCTACTAGTGTAGGTTCCGGAAAGTGAGCGGGTTCTATAGTAAGCTTGGAACTTGAAGTTCTTCCAAGATCTTGTGGTATGTCCTCATATGTCGAGGACAAGACTTTTCTATTCTAATTTTATGATAAGGTTCTTGTAATAGACTTAATAGACTTTTTTTTATTGTAAGGGGCCGTGTCCCTACTTATGTTTTGTGATTGTGTCTAAGATGGTCATGTGAGACTTAGACTTCCGCTGTGTGTTTTTAAAGTTGTTTTAATGAAGCTTGAATGTTTGGATGTAAATAAGTTTTTAATTCCTCACTATTATCATTATTGAATGCAATGAATGACTATGTGGTTTGTATAAGACCCCTTCGGGGTTGAGTACGCCTTGTTACGACTTGGGGGTGCTCCCAGGTCGTGACATTATCGAAACAAGAATCAGGTCAAACGTAGTTCATGTTGATTGATTTTCTTCTTCTTTTTTTTCTTTTTTTTTATATGAAAGAACCAAGGAAGCAGAAGAGAACCAAGGAAGTAAATTAACTCTCAGCAAGGGTGACAACATATGAATTAATACTTAGACACATAACCAAGAATTTCCATTACATCAACCTTTGAAATGTCAAGTCCAAACATAAGGGTTTCTAATACCGAAAAATTACATCATATATAATATCTCTTCACAGCATCAACATTGATGACCATTTCTATCATTTTGCCTTCTATATCTGCTAAGTAAAGAGCACCATTGGATAATACATTCTTTACAATGAATGGTCCTTTCCAATTTGGAGAAAATTTGCCTTTGACTTCAGCCTGGTGTGGCAGAATACATCTCAACACTAATTGACCCTCTTCGAAACGCCTGGGACGCACCTTTTTGTTGTATGCTCGTGCCATTCTTTTCTGGTACAATTTTCCATGGCATACTGATGTCAATCGTTCCTTATCAATCAAACTTAATTGCTCCAAGCGTGTTCTGATCCACTCATCATCATTAATTTCAGCCTCTACAATAATCCGCAGGGATGGAATCTCAACCTCTGCAGGTATAACTTCCTCAGTCCCATATACCAGCGAATAAGGGGTGGCACCCACTGACGTACGAACTGTAGTGCGATAACCCAACAAAGCAAAAGACAACTTTTCATGCCATTGTCGAGAACTTTACACCATTTTATGAAGTATCTTTTTTATATTTTTGTTAGCAGCTTCTACAACCCCATTTGCTTTTGGGCGATAAGGAGTCGAATTTTGATGTTCAATCTTAAATTGATGGCATACCTCTTGCATTAAACGACTGTTGAGATTTGCAGCATTATCGGTAACAATTGCCTTTGGAGTACCAAATCGACAGATGATGTTGAAATGAATGAAATCCACCACGACATTTTTGGTCACTGACTTAAAAGTTACTGCTTCCACCCACTTTGTAAAGTAATCAATGGCCACTAGGATGAACCTATGACCATTCGATGCTTTTGGTTCTATTGGTCCAATCACATCTATTCCCCATGCCACGAAAGGCCATGGAACAGACATCGCATGTAACTCGGAGGGAGGAGAATGTATCAAATCACCGTGTATTTGACATTAATGACATTTACGAACAAATCGTATAGAATCCCACTCCATGGTGAGCCAATAATAACCTGCTCAAAGTATCTTTTTTGCCAGCACATATCCATTCATGTGAGGTCCACAAACTCCTGAGTGTACTTCAATCATTATTGTTGAAGCTTCTTTAGCATTTACACATCTTAGAAGACCCAAATCAGGTGTTTTCTTGTACAATATGCCTCTGCTTAAGAAAAAACTGCTAGCTAGTCGCTGAATAGTCCTTTTTTGATTACTAGTGGCATTAGTAGGATATTCTCCGAACTAAAGATATGTTTTAATATCATGGAACCAAGGTTTACCGTCAAATTCTTCCTCCACCATGTTGCAATAAGTATGTTGATCACGAATTTGTATATACAAAGGGTCGATATGAGCTTCATCAGGATGTTGGAGCATCGAAGATAAAGTTGCCAATGCATCAGCAATCTCATTATGAACTCTAGGAATGTGTCTAAACTTTATTGACACAAACCGTCGACAAAGATCTTGTAAACAATGTTGATATGGTATGGGCTTTGGGTCACGAGTCTCCCATTCTCCTTGAATTTGATGGACTAGTAAGTCTGAGTCTCCTAGCACTAATAACTCTTGGATGCCCATGTCAGCAGCTAAACTCAAACCTAGGATGCAAGCCTCATACTCTGACATATTATTGGTACAATAAAATCTAAGTTTGGCTGTTATAGGGAAATATTCCCCTGATTTAGACATAAGAACTGCTCCTATCCCAACTCCCTTCTTGTTAGAGGCACCGTCAAAGAACAACTTCCATCCTTGATCCTTATCATGAATAACTTCATCGATACATGACACCTCTTCGTCTGGAAAGTAGGTCTTAAGTGGTTCATATTCATCATCAATAGGGTTCTCTGCCAAATGATCTGTCAATGCTTGAGCCTTCATTGCGGTCCGCGTCACATAGATAATGTCAAACTATGTGAGTAATATTTGCCATTTCGCAAGCCTGCCCGTGGGCATGGGCTTTTGAAAAATGTATTTTAACGGATCCATACAAGAAATGAGATAAGTAGTATAAGATGAAATATAGTGCTTCAACTTTTGTGCTACCCAAGTTAGGGCACAACACGTTCTTTCGAGAATGGTGTACTTCGGTTCATAAATCGTAAATTTCTTGTTGAGGTAATAAATGGCCTGCTCTTTCTTGCCAGTGCCATCATGCTGACCCAATACACAGCCAAAAAAATTATTCAGTACTGACATATATAATATCAATGGTCTGCCCGGCTCGGGAGGAACCAACACAGGGGGATTCAATAAGTAATTCTTAATTCTTTCAAAAGCCTCTCGATATTCTTCGGTCCATTTGACTGTGGCATTCTTTTTTAACAACTTAAAAATGGGCTCGCAAGTTGTTATGAGTTGAGCAATGAATCTACTAATGTAGTTTAACCTTCCTAGAAGGCTCACAACCTCAGTTTTGTTCTTTGGAGGTGGCAGTTTTTGAATGACCTTTATTTTTGAAGGATCTAACTCGATACCTCGTCGATTGACTATAAACCCCAAAAGCTTTCCTGACGGTACTCCAAATACACATTTTGCAAGATTAAGCTTGAGATTATACCTGCAAAGCCTTTCGAAGAATCTTCTTAAGTCTTGCACATGATTTGACTACTTTTTTTATTTAATGATCACATTATCCACATAAACTTCTATTTCTTGATGTCATGTACGCTTATCTTAGTCTCCTTAATATTTTCAGGATCCCCTAAATTTATTGTCTCAGTTTCACTCATGTTTGGGTTTAATTTATTCTCAAAATGTTTGAAATCCCTGCTTACTTCTTCAAATACTTCGTCTTCATCATATTCGATTTCTTGACTTATTATTTCAGGATTAGGTCGAAGATTAGATTGGATTTTAAGATCTGGCAAAACATTCTGCATGCATGTCATATCACTAGAATCGGCATAAAAAGAACTATATAGAAGAAAACAAAATAAAAATATTAGACTGAAATAAAAACACAATTACATCCTATTGAAAAGGAAAATAGAGAGTTTGAAATAAAATGGTGAGATAAAATCCGAATTACAACCCTTGAATAAATCGGATGACAAAAAGAAAAACAAGACAGACTACCAAGACTCATTTTTAATGGTTAGAGGAGTTGCCTCCCAATTGTTCAGCTGGACATCAGGACCAATGAATTGCACATCTCTGTCGCTAGTGCCTTCTCCGAGTTCAACCATATCAGCCTCGACAAATAAATCTTGAAAATAGTTGCTCAATTCTTAGTGAACCTCTAGCACTGGCTCTAGGAGTGGTGACTCAGAAGATTCTATTGTGCGGGCTTTGAGGAAAGATCTATATATGGGTGGTATCGGCTTGGTAAGTGACCATGCATCTCTCTTCTGCTTCTTGGCCTTTATTTTGTCCTCGACTGTGGGCATGTATCCTAAGTCAAAAGTACCAAGGCTCTTTCGTGGACTCACTGGATAAGCTCTCCCTTACAACAAGATCCCCAAGCCTTTACCCGGTTCAAACTCATGCTTCAACATTTCATTTACCATCATCACGGACGCCATAGGCAATTGTGGTTTTGAAATGAGATTCCCCTCAAGGATATGCTCAACAACCACTACCTCGATAGCTTGATAAGCCAGTGCCTCATTCTCATTATTCGCCTTGACAAAAGGAAGGGAAGAGTCTTTGTAGACTGACAAGTCCCCCTCACCATGAACAATTACTTCTTGCCGGTCGTATTCAAACTTAACCATTTGATGCAACGTAGAAGGGACTGCCCCAGCCCTATGTACCCATGGTCTCCCCAATAATAGATTGTAGGATGCATTGATATTCAGGACTTGAAAATTCATGGTGAAATCGACAGGCCCTATTTTTAGTATGAGTTCAATCTCCCCAATGGCATCTGTTTTGGACCCATCAAAAGCCCTAACACATACGTTGTTGGGTCGTACCCTTTCAATATTAACATTCAATTTTTGTAGAGTTGACAAAGGACAAATATTCGCCCCAGACCCTCCGTCAATTAGAACTCGAGTGACATATGAAAGCTCACACTTTATAGTGATATGGAGGCCTTGGTTATTTCCCGTACCTTCCACTGGTAGTTCATCATCTGAAAAGGTGATGCGGTTTACCTCAAAGATTCTCCCAGCAATCTTCTCTAACTGACTCACTGTAACTTCTTTAGGAACATGTGCTTCGTTCAAAATCTTCATTACAGCTTTACGATGTTCATCTGAATGTATTAACAATGACAACAAAGAGATTTGGGCTGGAGTTTTCCTTAACTGTTCCACAATGGAGTAGTCTGACAATTTCATCTCTCTTAAGAACTCCTCTGCCTCCCCTTCAGTGACTGGACTTTTAACTTGCATTTGGTCATTTTTATTTTTCCTTAATTCAGTCTGGGCATAGCATCATCCTGAACGAGTCATTCCTCCTATTTCATCTACTTCTTCATTGACTTCTTTCCCCTTGTATGTCACAACGGTAGGCTCATAATTCCAAGGGGCAGCCTTGGGGTTTGTCATTGAAAGTTGGGACACTGGCCTAATGATCACATGTGGAATATAAGCTCCTTGCACGATCAAGATAGACTTGTTTGGCCCTCTTGGAACAACCAATCTTGCCTCTCTCTGACTTGCCCAAACATCTTCAAGTGCTCATTTCACAGTTAGGATGGGTGTGTTTGATGGGCTTAACTTTTTCGACGTCCTTTCTGCCCCTGAAGGCACCATTTTTGTCAAGTCAACAACATTCGCCGAATTTTCCATGCCAGTTCCAACCTTAAGGATTGGCTTGTATAGCACTGCAACTTCTTCGCAACCATTCATCATTTCTAACATGTTTGTTTCAGTACGCCTGGGTAGTGGATTTTGATTGATGTTTGGTCCATTTGGGTTTTCAATGATAATTCGATGAGTATCGATCAAATTTTGAATTGCCTTTTTCAAGTACCAACACCTCTCTATGTTGTGCCCTGGGGCATCAGAACAATAGGTGCAGTGTTGAGAATAATCTAGATTTCTTGGGGGAGGATTTGACATCTTTCTTTCAATAGGACTCAAAATTTTCTCCAATAGGGGTGAATTCATCCTTAGCTCCATTTCCCCTCTTGTATTCTTTTCTAGGACGAAAAGTAAGTCTAACAATATTTTGGTGAATTTGTGGGGGTGGCGGATGATTTTGAGGAATTGGGGCACGCCATTGCAGATAAGAAGGGAGGACAATTGGTTGTGCGCTGAAAACGGAATACGGAGAATATGGGATGGGATATTGTGGAGTTTGGGAAGGAAAATAGTGTTACGGGGGATTATCTTAGACATAAGTCTGAGGCGCTGATACAACCGTAGCTACACCCTCCCTTCTTTTCTTCCCTCCAATATTTCCAGAACCATTTTAAAGCACTTGTGTTGTGGCTTTTAAGGCAGCTTGGCTTACAATCTTTCCAACGACAGAAAGCAAGTAGTGAAAGTAATCAGGTTCTTACGCTTGGAGAAAAACGTCAATCATCTTCGACTCCTTCATTGGTGGTTTAACCCTAGCAGCTTGCTCCCTCCATATAACGGCATATTCAAGAAAATTTTCCGTGGTCTTTTTCCTCGTGTTGGCTAATGAGGAGCGGTCTGTCACAATGTCAATATTATATTGGAATTGTTGCACAAAACATCGAGCCAAATCATCCCATGTATGCCAGTTGGTAATATCCTGATCTATGAACCGTTCAGATGCAATTCCCACTAGGCTTTCCCCAAAATAGGCCATAAGAAACTCTTTTTTCCCCTCTGCACCCATCAGTTGATTGCAATATCTCTTCAAATGAGCTATGGGGTCTCCGTGACCATCGTATTTCTTAAACTTTGGAGTTTTAAAACCAACAGGCAAATAGACGTGGGGAAACATGCACAAATCGCTGAATGAGATGCCTTTGTGGCTTCCTAGTCCCTGCATATCTCTTATGCTCTGTTCCAAACTCTTCATTTTCTCAGCCATCTCTTTACGTTCCTAATTCTTAACCGTCTTTTCAACTTCGATAAGGGAACTATATTGATGAATATGGGGATACAAGCTTGAAATTTTAATTGCCTCTTCAAGGGTATAACCATGATCATGACGAACTTTGGACGGAGGATCATTGTTGGCTGTGGAATGATATTAGTCGGCGTCATTCGCATAAAGAGTGGATTACTCATCATAGGGGTACTCAAAGGGCACATCGTAGAAGTTCCAGCGACGTTGGATGTGTTAGCATAGGGGGCGAATCCAGGTGGATAAATGGGATCATTTGTCGACACTTGGATAGAGGGCGGCATGTTTGTATTTAGATAGTCGCGTTTTGAAGAAGGCGGAGCTTATCCACTCGTCCAAGCTTCGTACATATCTGCCATTTGTTGTCTTAATGCCCTTACCTCTTCTATTGACGCTGTTTCTTGTGAAGTCATCTGGTTTCGGACCTCATCATTGTCAGACTCGTTCCCGTCTTTGTGGGCCATTTTCTTCTTCCCTTTTGACCTTGTATTGTAGGGATGTGATGCCAGCTTAACCACAAACCAATCACCTTTAAGCTAATATGTATTTCTCTCTCTCTATCTCTGAATGAAGTAGCAAACATATTAGTGTTAAGGAATCCTGCATATTGCATCCACATATATACTTCTAATATGGAAGACCTTATGTTTCATCCTGGCTTAACTAGGTGTTTTATCCTCTTTAGTTATTCTTGTTAAAAACGTTTGATCGAACCCATTGGGTTGCCTACGTATCATGTTAGTGCATGAATCAGATCTTTGCGTAGTTCGAGAATATACATTAACCCTTTCTTTTATTTCTTTTCCTTTTAAAAATAAATAAATATATATATATATTATAGTTGTTATAGATATATACATATAGATATTACTATTTATATATATTTATTCATTTATACTAATGGAAAAAATGAAATCAGACATAAACATAACTTAACATATCATTTTAATGTTTGGAACATAAGTAGGAAAACGATGAGAAAATCGCTAAACAAAAGTCAATATCTTAAACAGACACAACCTAAACAAAGCGTAGAAATGTAGAATGAAATAAAGCAGGACTTAAACTAGAGAAAATGACACTAATGAAACAAATGTTTGTATCAACCCTCATATCCCAAAGACATAAATGTCATGCTTGCATCCCCATCTGCTCGCTCATGGAGATGGTGGCCTTACACGACCTCCTACACTCTGATATATATCTTGCACCGAAGTCATAAGGTACTCAGTGAATTAAGCTACTTCAGCCAGAAATTGTTCATGGTTCATCTCTTGATAGTCCAAACCCATTTGGGCAGTGCGATCAGCCAAACGACGGACTTTTGATCGAAGTGAATTGCAAGTCTGATTCCATCCTCGTATCTGTTGATCACGGGAGGCCATTATTTCTCTAGCACGACTTTCTTGAGTTGAGACTGACTCTATTTCCTCTCGAAGTCTTCCCCTTTCACGGATCAAAATCTGTCTGAATCACATGTCCTCAATTGTTGTTGTCGAGATACTGCAAGTTCCGCAACTTGTGCTCTCTTAATTGTTGCCAGATCAACTTGTCCTCGGAGCAAGGTTTCTCTCTGAGTTGCCTTGGCTCTTTCCTCTTCGAACTCTGCTTGTTGTTGGGTTAGAGTAGCTCTAGCAAGCTCTAAATTTACTCTTAACTCCTGATTTTCAGCAAGGTACTCACGCATAACTGACTCGATTTTTATTTTCATCCCAGCCTCATGGTCTAGTGGTTCTTTTACAGATCTCTTCGGCCTAACTTGTAATCGAGGTTGTTGCTCAAGCCAATTGAAGTATTCCGGGTGAGTTTCTCCTGTGTGTCATTCTTTAACCATCATTCCAATTCCCATGACTAAACAACCATCCCAAATTTTTTGGGCCAATCCTTTAGGAAGGGGAACCTCTGGTCCAACTTCGAACACAAAATCTTTCATATCCTCTGTGATAAGTAGAACTTGACGCCTGCCTAACTGACGTAAAACCCGCAACGGTACATATGGTTGCACACCCTTAATACCCATCAACAATTAAAAAGGGAGAACATACGACATGTGTATGACTTCTACCCAAGGGAACCAAGGATAATTCCAATTGATCTTATCTTCCGTTAGCGAGCGAAAATGTCCAACCCAAGCATTGACCCCTTCCGGACACTTGTATTTCTCCACCCTTTTGGCATGACTTGTAATGTAATCGCTTCGATCCTGAATGAATCTTGCTTCCATAGCAGGTCGGTAAAGATGTTCTACTATCCAAAGTTGAAGCAATATGTTGCATCCCTCGAAGAAAAGTTTCCCTTTTTGGCAGACAGTCAAAGCACGGTAGATATCAACCAAAATCATAGGGACGATGGTATAATTCTTTTTCTCAATTAATGCATTCACTACCCCGATCAAAATGATGTTAATCTTTCCGCCTCTCCTTGGAAAAACCATTGTTCCTAAAAAAGCTACCATAAAAGTAAAACGTCTATGCTCTTTCCATGTTTCAAAACTTCCGTTGTTGTTGAGTGTCTTTCCAAATTTCTTGAATCCGTCCTCCCTTCCATACCTATCATACAAAATCTGTAATGAGATCCAACCTTTGTCTAATGATTTTTCCATGACTTTGCAAATGCTCAAGTGTTGAAAAAATTTGTTGATGGATATGCCCCTTGGGGCTATAAGCCTCTGATGATGTAACATCAATCCAAACCCGGTAAAGCCAGTTATTTCCTCCAAGGTTGGGGTCATTTCAAAATTCGAGAAACGAAAAACATTGTTGGTGGGATCCCAAAAGGACAACAGTGCTTCGGTCACATCTCTCTTAGGTTTCACTTGCATGATTCTAGTCAAGAAACCCAAATATTTGAATATTACGCCTTGTTCTATCAACCCAATGTCATTCTCCCATGCCCACAACTGCAAAGGAGTACAATCTACAACTTGAAGTGGTACATTCGAATCTCTTTTCCTTTTCTGACACTTTCCACGATCGGGATAAACCATGTTATGCCTATGGAAAAAGATGCAGGGTCAAGAAACGCTCATATTTACGATACTTAATTTATGGACCACTTATATTTGGGAAAGGGTAAAAAGATGTGTTAAACTTATATAAAATGATGCAAAGTATTATTCAAATAAAGACTTTAAGAAGAGGGAAAATAAGCAACTTGTATTTATAAAGTGAATACATTTTGAATGTTTGTCATTTGAAAAATCAGACTTAGAGCAATGTGGCCAATAAATATCTAATTTATTTGAAAATTTCTTTTGATAAAGAACTTATATTTTCTTAAGCAAGTGTTTATTCTATGAGTCTGATTGAAAACATTTTCTAGTAAATACACCTTTAAAACCAAGGTTTAAATATTAATTTCAACTAAATCTATTATAATGAGTGATTATCATGAATTTTAATTACTATTACTTGTAAATAGATCAATGAAACGATGAATATGACACACTCTTAACATGACTAATTAAATCTCCGAGCCAATATAGCGGGTGATATATATATGGCTTATCAAACAATTTTTGTGTAAAAATAAGAAGAAATAAAAATTTTGAATTTGACTTTGCCAAAAACTATTGGACATTCTAACCCATTATTAGGGATATATTGGTAGAAACACCTATATATTGTAGGGTACTTTTATTTTGAGAAATAAATAGCTATATATATTATCATTTCATTTTGATCCTTTTTTTCCAAGAAAACACTATTAAAAAATAATCATAATATATATGAATATTAAAGAATTTATTTCAGAGGGAACCTAAAGCCGGTCAATAATCGAGGTCTTCCACATGATTTTTTATAAATAACACATAAAATGCACTTGTTGGTCAAGAAGATGGTCTCCTGTCCTAGACAGACCCAAGCCCTGTGTCGAGTCCCACTAAGTCAAATTCAAATTATACAAATAAGCGGAGCCTACTAGGGATACCCAGGTCTATATTTCAGTTTTACTAGGTTTGATCCTGAAGGAAATAGGTATCTAGACTGACTTACTCGAGTGGACAACTCGAGCTAGGAGGGACAACTTATCGGAAGCAGTGCTATTCCGATTTCATTGCTGGTCCAACCATGCCTAACATGTGTCACTAAAATTCCTCACTGGGTGCTCAGACACTCCAGTTTTATCTCAAAAGAAGGTGGAATGCATAACGGTATTCCCTACTACCCTATTTTTAGAGACTCATATGGTGCGCGAGAAGACAATTATTTACAATTCAACAATATCAAAGCGATAAATCAGCAGAAAGTAGCACATTACGTCATCAAACAATATATCCAATGAAATAATATAATAAAATCAAGTAAAGTCAATATAATAAAGCTCAAATTCTGGTTAGTCCCCAGCGGAGTCGCCAGAGATGTCACACCACTTTTCGCACACGGTGGCGAAAGGGTTTTTCCAACTTAAGTGACGGTATTGATTTAGGGATTATTTTTTATTTCAGAGTCGCCACTTCGAATTGAGTTATGGTGTTTCAAGTCACTTTTTTGTTTAATTCCTAATCAAAAGGAAATAACTCTTTATTTTGATTTGCGAACCAAAAATTTGGGTAATAAATTTTGTTGACCGAGGGGGAAGGTATTAGGCATCCCTCGAGTCTTGTTCTTCTAGCACGATCGCTTTTATTGACTTATACCTACTTTTAATTATTTGTGAACATATTTTATATGCTATAGTTTCGCTCATATTTTTATTGTTGAACTTTTATTTGGTCTTGACCTAGATGCGTAACCGCATTCTTGGTCTTGACATTTTAGAGACATAACTGTCTTCTTTGCATCACACTTAATAATCTTATTTTTTATAAGTCTCTACTTTAAATTAATAAAAGTTAATTATTAAAAATAATTTTGGCCAAGATGCGTAACCGCATCCTTGAGTTTCTTAAGTATCTACGAAAAGATATAGAATCACATTTTAATTGAGATGAAATTTAATCATTACTGTTACATGAACTAACAAAATTTAAAAAATATATATTTTTTGTATACATAATGAGTTACTCTTATAATAGTTATCAATATACTCCATTAAAAATATTTCCTTAAATATTAGAATAAATAGTTTCAACATTCTGAAGATCTTCATTGTTTAATGATATATTCATAATTAATAAAATAATTATTAGAATAATTTGGTAAAGGTGTATCACTACACCCTTAAATTTCTTTAAAGTGTTTTTAAAAAGATGTGTAACCACATTCTTAATTGAAACTGTTATTACGTGTCTAAATTTGCCTAACATTATGACTATGAACATTTATTATGTAGGAGACGTCCATATATTCTTAGAAGATGTACATATACGATAAACACTAAATCAGTAAAGGATAATATCCTAACTAGATTTTTTTATGAACAAATTCAACACTAAAATAAAACAAAAATTAAAACATACGTCAAAGACATATTATGCCATCATAAATATCCTAACTAGATTTTTTATGAAAAAAATCAACGCTAAAATAAAACAAAATTAAAACATACGTCAAAGACATAGTATGCCATCATAACCTACAAAAATAACATAAACCAAAATACAGCTAATACAAGTCAACATTAATTATACTATTTACTAATGATAATTACTGTACTAGAAAAGAATTCATACTAATCCACATAAACAAACTCATATGTATACGAACCACAAAACAATTAACATAAAAATTTGAAATAAATCTTATCAAAACCTCAACTATTTATAGAAGTATCATATAGACTACACACATCTAACAAAAAAGGTAAATATCGGACATTTAAGCATACAATAAATAATTATGATATTATATAAATTTTATTCTAATTTTAATGATATAACATGTTTAAACATATTTAACTATTATAACATTAAAGAATATTAGTGAGTTACATACATATTAAATCCGATAACTTCAATATATGGGAACAAAAGTCTTGCACAATAATGACATAAAATTATACAAAAATAGAATACAAATAAATGTTACCTCTTCTGAAAATTAGTTAACGAGAAGAAAGGACCAAAAATCAAGAGCCACGAACTTGAAACCGCAAAAACAGATTTCCAGATTTTCAAACAATGTGAAAAAGTACGATGTTTATATTGCTTTTATTTTTTTCCGATTAATGCCTCTTCTTGTGTGTTGTGTTTTTTCTGTGTGTGTATTTTTATTTTTTTTGTACATATGTGTCCTATATATATATGATAGGTTTTTTTTCTGTAAAAACTAGACAAATGACATAGTATAAGAAAGAAATTATTTTCTTTCCCTACTCTTTCATTAATTACCAAAAATCCCTTTTTTTAGTGTTTTTCGGTAACATAATATAGCAGCGCGGATACTTTAATTAATAACGGGCGGATACTTAAATTATTAAGTTGTTGTTATCAGTTTAATGCGTTAAATAAGGGATTAAAAATGGAAATTATAATTAAAACATAAATTATAATTGACTCCCACAAATCACGCTTACGTTTCTTCCTTCAACTAATCAATCGTTCATATTCCTCTAACTGAATTATATTTTTTTAATTTCAAATTATGAAACTTCTCCCTGTTCTTCGAAAAAACAGTAAAAGTTTTATTCAAACAATCAAAATATATTTTGTATCTGCTAATAAAATATTGTTGTTTTTTATGATTTAAATCAATGTTACGATATTCAACCTGTTAAAGAATACTACATATATAGAACTTTAATTGTTTTGTACCAATTGTAACATATACACAATTTTGTTATTTGATACTAAAATGTGTGTCATATAAATAATAATTAGTTGGATATTTTGTATCTGATACACAATAAGATGTTATCATTAGGTGTGATTTTAACTTTATATAAAAATTTGTGGTTTTTTTTTATTTAAAGCAATGTTACAAGATTCAACATGTTAAATGATACTAAATATATTGAAACTTAATTGTTTTGTACCAATTGTAACATATTATTTGATAGTAAATGTGTATCATATACATAATAATTGAATGGATATTGTGTATCTGAAAATAATATGTTATCATAATTTGTGATTTGCATCAAGGCTACCACATGTTTTAATAGATACTAAATAAATTGAAAAGTAGTTGTGGACCCAATTATAGAATATATAGTATCTGATAGTTATATTGTAGCGGCAGTATTGGTGTATAAGATACATAAATTAGAAAAATAATTAAAATAGGAATACAATTTTGAAAAAACAGTCTTCAAATTAATAATTACTTAGAAAAACAATGTTAGAAAGGGAAGGAATATTACAAAATACCAATTAATTGTATCTTCAACACAATACTAAAACATAACTATTCTATATTAATCAGTCCACCTTCTGCTGGTATAGTGTAGAAACTCTTCGGCCTTGTAGGATCATCGTTATCGCTAACATATCCCACCTTGAACTTGTCCATACCATACTTCCATAACAGTGTTGCATATCTATTGCGAAGATAGTCACTCCGAAAACTTATAGATGGAATGCTGATTTCGTCGCTCAAATATTCAGCAAAATCAGCTACATACATTCCACAATCACTGCAAACAAAAAGTAGAATAAAATTTTTAAAAAGTGTAATGATGCTAAATAACAAGAAGACATAATATGTACACAAAATCAATTATATTGTATAATTCAATGTGATACAAATATAGGTTCTTTTAGGTATCATTTGGAGACTTATCATTAACTATGATTCACAGTACAAAACCAAACTAGATGCAAAATTGTTGAATTAAGCAATTTTCTTATATACGATAATATTCATTTTCATTTTGATACTAAATAACAACTACTTCATAAGAAAACAAAAATGTACACAAATTGAATTGTTCCTTATATACAGTGACCAAAATCTAACCTACAAAATAAATGTGATTTAAGTACTAAGCTTAGTTACAGTTCTCTTAACTTTTTATACAATAACAGTTAACAAACAAAATCGCGAAAAAATATTGTATCTGAGAAACAACTACATATTTCACAGATGATACTTAATAAAAAAATTAAAAAATTATTTATCATCAGATTTAAAAAAAAAGGGGGGGGGGGGTAAGATATATGATAAAAAATGGGAAAAATTGATGCTTACATTTGTTAATGTTGGTCGAACAATGGGAGGGGCAATCTTTCTACCCCTTTTTTGGAGGGTTTTCGGATTTTTAGAAGTAGTTGCATGTACGTTCTTCTTCGATTTTTTCTTGCTAGAACTTGAATTTGTCATGGTTATCG
>NW_006239192.1:330515-362008 GCF_000226075.1 Solanum tuberosum | reverse complement strand
TTTTAGTTTTATTCTACTTTTAAAAGAATAAAAATTAACTATAAAGAGTAAATTATAATAACATACCAACTAATTATTTAAAATTAATAAAATCTAAGAAAAAGTCAAACATCTATAAACAAAAAATAATTAAATAATACTAGCTTATTTATAAAAACTTAATTTTAAAATAATATAGATTTTTGTAATCTTTCATTTCTTTTTAAACAATTGAAAAATAAAACTTACCTTAAAAAGTGATTCTATTTTTGTTGTTTTCAAATCTTTTAAAATAAACTTAATAAAATAAGAGAAAAGTCAAAATATTTAACTTATATTTATAAAAATATTTCAGCTCTAAAACTGGTGTAAAATTTTAAGTTCGGTCAAAAATACGTGTCTACAAAGACAATTGAAGGGCAATGAATTTTTAACCATGCTAATGCCTAATGCATGCATCAAAATCCCCACCCCTTGCATTACTAATATCATGGACTTCCATGTATTAGTAATACACTCCTCAATATACAATAGAGTGTATAACTAATAGGCTAAAAAAGTGTACCAAACAAGATATTACTAATACACAAAGGTAATGTATGCATTATTTTTTCTAGTCTGCTCTACCAAACCACCTTTGTATTAAGGTGTGTACAACTAATACATGAAAATCCTTGAGATTAGTAATGCAAGGGGTTTTAATATGCATTAGCAATTGCTCCTCAAAACTTTTTTCACATCCTTTCCATCATATATTTGGGGGGGGGGGGGGGGGGTTGTAAACAAATTTTTTTAAAAAGAAATGCAGTGCAGACTAGCTTTAATACACCAAATTAGCAAACAATGCATAAGAAGTAATCTTAGTATAACTAATACAAGCATAACCTCTACACTATGTTCAATACTAATTTTATCCACCCTACCAAACGACTCCTAATAGCTTTTAAAATAATAATTAATATTTGATAGCGGGTATTAAAAGTGATTATTTTCTTTAAAAAATGGGAAACTTACGTAAATATGTTATAGTAAAAAATATTTATCATTTATAGTAGTAACATTTTTTTCACCTTAACACTTATATTACAATTTTAATACATATTACAAAGAACCATTTATAAAACACATATAATACAAGTTTTACTGATAGATAATACATTTATCACACATTTTAATAGCATAATATATTTTAAAACACTTATGATATATCTATATTGCATGCATAATTCATTTTTAATATATAGTACAGATTTATCATAGTATCATTGTGTATTACGATAAATCATAATAATTAAATAAGTATCATTAAAACCAATAATTATTTATGTAATTTTTCCTTTAAAAAATCCTTCTCGAAATATTCAAACTTACTATGGTACGTATAAACTAGGGGAACTTTCGCAAATAACCACAATAATAAACTTAGTTATGCTCCATAATTATAGTTTGCATATTTATGGGTTGTAGCTACAGTTTAAGCTGCCTCATTTGTATAATTCGCGGATTTGTATATTTCGCAAGTTTGTATAATTCGTGGGTACATTTGTATAATTAAGTTATTTTTATATAAACTCAAAATAACGAATTAATACAATTACAAACATCAGAAGTGTAAACAGTTATACAAATTATATTATACAAATTCCGAATTATACAAAAGTTATACAAATTCCGAATTATACAAACGTGTGAATTATACAAAACTAAAAAGTTGAGCTGCGTAATTATAGCTAAAAGTAGATCGCGAATTATAATTAAGACAAATTCTAGTTATGTTAACTAATTAACTAGTATATATTGGCTTATACGCGTAATTTTCCAATAAACTATTTAAGTATAAAACAGGTAAGGGTCCTTCCCTTATAAAGAAACTAGTTATTAGGTTCCCGCGCCAGCGCGGGCCCAATGTATATTGCTTCCTCCGTCTCATTTTATGTGAGGTAGTTTGATTCGCCACGGAGTTTAAAAAAGAAATGAAGACTTTTAAAATTTGTGGTCCAAAATGAATGATATAAATTTGTATGACTGTAAATTATTTCATTAAGGGTAAAATAAATATTTTATAATCAAATTGTTACTTAATATAGAAATGTGACATTCTTTTGGGACTGACTAAAAAGGAAAGTAAATAACATAAATTGGGAGTAGTTCTTTGTTTCAATTTATGTGACACCGATGAAATTTGGAGAGTTATATAATTTTTTGTATGTGATTTTGTTAAATATATTTTGAAGTTGTTAATTTATTGTGATTTATAGCACTTCTTATATCATTTTCAAATAATATATATTACTCTTCTGTTCCATTTTATGTGACGTAGGTACTTTTACGAAACTCAACTAAATTTCTTATATGATTCTTAAATATTTTTAGTTGTTATTTTACTTTAATTTACGTTACTTTTTATGTTATTTTCAAACAAACTTCTTATGTTTCAATATGGAATTAAAGAGTCAATAAAATTTCTTTTATGATTTTTAATATCTTATATTATTACATTGTGATTTTAAGTACTTTTTATGTAATTTTTAAATCTAGAACAAATTAAAAGAAAAACAAGGAAAAATTTAAATGAAGAAAGTACTAAAATTTTCAAATAATCATATTTCTATATTAAAATGTTAAAAACTTTAAAACTCCACATATATGCAGAAAATCATATACGGAAGACAAAATAATTTTTAAAATATATATTAAAGCTCTTTCTAATAATATCACATATTTATTCTATTTTTCAAATAATATATATTTCTCACTCAATCTCAATTACGCAGTACATATGAAATTTCGAGAGTTAATCAAATTCTTAGTACTATTTTAAACTATATTTTAGTACTATTTATATAATTTTCAAATAATATATGTTACTACTCTATTATATTATGCAATACATGTGAAATTTCAAGAATTAACCAAAATTTTAATATTTTAAATTGATTTTTAGTACTATTTTTGTAGTAAATAGAGGAAGTTGAAGAAGAAGGGCAAATCGGTCAATTGACTGACTAACCCTAAGCTCCTAAACATTCTCACTTCTAAATGGAAGCACGGGCACAATATCCGTTAAATTGTTAATTATTATGATTTATAATATTTTTTACATTATTTTCAAATAATATATGTTATGTATTTTTAAATACTTTAAGTTGTGATTAATAATATTCTTAACGTAATTTCAAATAATATATGTTACTCCATTTGTCCCAATTTATGTGACACATGTGAAATTTTGAGAGTTAATATGTTTTTCAAATATTGTAAGTTGTTAACTATTGTGGTTTATGGTATTCTTAATGTAATTTTTCAAATAATATATGTTATTCCCTTCGTCTTAATTATACAATTCGCGTAAAATTTTGAGAGTTAATCGAATTTGTAATATTTTAAATTTATTTTTTAGTACTATTTAAAAAGGAAAAAATTAAAATATAATGAAAGAGGAGTGTATAAAAGTAGGTGGGCCATATTTGTGATAGGTGGGCCATCTTCAAAAACCAAATATAAAAGTAGGTGGGCCATCTTGGTGCCACGTGTCGAAAGAAGAGTGAATTTTATTCACTCTTCTTATATAGATATATTATTATATATAGTAATATATATGATATATGATTTAAATAAAATAAAAGTAGGTGGGCCATGGTGCCACGTGTCGAAAGAAGAGTGAATTTTATTCACTCTTCTTATATAGTAATTTATTTATTTATATATATATTATTATATATAGTAATATATATGATATATGATTTAAATAAAATAAAAGTAGGTGGGCCATGGTGCCACGTGTCGAAAGAAGAGTGAATTTTATTCACTCTTCTTATATAGTAATTTATTTATTTATATATATATTATTATATATAGTAATATATATGATATATGATTTAAATAAAATAAAAGTAGGTGGGCCATGGTGCCACGTGTCGAAAGAAGAGTGAATTTTATTCACTCTTCTTATATAGTAATTTATTTATTTATATATATATTATTATATATAGTAATATATATGATATATGATTTAAATAAAATAAAAGTAGGTGGGCCATGGTGCCACGTGTCGAAAGAAGAGTGAATTTTATTCACTCTTCTTATATAGTAATTTATTTATTTATATATATATTATTATATATAGTAATATATATGATATATGATTTAAATAAAATAAAAGTAGGTGGGCCATGGTGCCACGTGTCGAAAGAAGAGTGAATTTTATTCACTCTTCTTATATAGTAATTTATTTATTTATATATATATTATTATATATAGTAATATATATGATATATGATTTAAATAAAATAAAAGTAGGTGGGCCATGGTGCCACGTGTCGAAAGAAGAGTGAATTTTATTCACTCTTCTTATATAGTAATAATATGGGCTATGGCAATTAACGTGGACTTATGATGAAATTGGAAATTGGCCGCCAGGCCCAAATAATCAACATCTGGTTGGCCCAAAATTTACACATCCATATATTTCCTCTTCCACCATTTGTAAGACATTTTTGCCACCCACAAGAAAACATCACCACCACCCCGTCTTCACTGAGCCGCCACCATCCCAATGTTGGAGGAGATTGATTGGACTTTATCCACAAAATCTAAAAATTAAGATCTAAAAGGAAAAACGAACTAAGGTGTGAGATTGTTTGTAAGAAAAAGAGTACATACTTTTCATATATAAGATATATTAATTCTCACTTTATATACATGTTATAAGTTGCATGTACACTGCATTATATTCCATAACATATACAGGATATATATAAATTGTACAAACACTGAATGTGTATAACTAGTGTATATGTGTTATATTTAGTGTAGATACATATTTCACACAATATGTATCCATAGTATATACACGTTATATATACTTTTGCCGCTACCCATCATAGCCATTAGCCACTATAGTCTATAATCCTTCATGCCCATTTTAATGTGTAATAAATGCTGATCAACATATGTTTTACTCCCTCTGGTCATATATGACACATTCATTAATAAAAAAATAAATACTTGAGGACTTTTCATTATTATTATTTTTTGATTATTTTCAAACTAGCGGTATAGAAAATATAAATCTGTAAAAAACCTTATTAAATGAAATGGCCATTTGGCCGTTCTTAATACCGCCGAAGTGCAGAAAAAAATGACTTCCTTTTTTTCTTTGCGCCGGTCAATTGGGTAAATAAAAATCTTCAAATTTTGTTTTCAATTCCTTTTTGGATAGATTGTTACTAGTATCTCATTTATAATTTTATAGCAAGTAATAATGTAAATTTTGTTAAATAATGTAATTGGTCACATTGTTTCGTTATTTACTTGCGCCAGTTAAAGAATTGCGCATTTAATGACGTCAGAACTCTCATAAAAAAAATAGCAATATAATTTTATATAGCAAAAGTCTTGTTGAACGACATGATATACACCTATATATAGCCTTATATGAAATTTTTTATATAATAAATAATAATAATAATAATAATAAAATATATTTTTAATGGGAAAATTGTATATAATAGCAAACTATTAATTCAAATTAAATGCTATAAATATAGTTTGATTTAATTGTACCTCATAGCAAACTGTTGTTATTTCACCTCTCTCCTAGTGAATCTCGCTCGCCACTCTCGTTCTCTTCCTCGCCTTTCTCATTTTTTATATAAACGCAAGTGTATAAAGTGCGTTTGTATTTGTATAAAGCGAGAAAAAATTGTATATATACATATATTTTCGTTCCCCTCTCTCCCCTCTCCCAGATCTCGTTCCCCACTCTCCCAGATCCCACTCTCTCACTCGCCTCTCTCACTTTATACAAAAACGCAAATGTATAAAATGTGTGAAAATTGTATATATACATATATTTTCGTTCCCCTCTCTCCCCTCTCCTAGATCTCGCTCGCCACTCTCCCAGATCTCGCTCACCACTCTCCCAGATCTCGCTCGCTCATTCGTCTCTCTCACTTTATACAATTGATCTTTTTGTATATGTATACCAAATCAGATTATACAACTGCTTTCTTTTGTATATGTATAGCGAAATATACATATTTCTGTTTGCTATGGAGCGCAATTATGCAAACTTTGCTATAGCATACAAATATGAATTTTGTGTTTGCTATATGTGAAAGTTGCTCATTTTTAATACATCAATATATTAATTTATGAAAACTTATTCAATAATCTGTTTTATCAAATTTAAATATAAAAAATGATTACTCAAGGATCGTTTGGTTATCGATTAAAAAGAAGATTTGAGTGGATTGAAATTGAAACAAAAATCAAATACGCATATGATTATTTTGAGTTGAATTTTTTTGTCATCTGTACAGTTATATAAGACGCACATACACCTTTTTCTTTCACCTGGCGTAGAAATTGACAACACACTCTACTAGGCGCGTGAGGAAGTGATTTTTTGCCACATCACAAAGCTATAACGGTAAAAAAACGTAAAATCTCCATTTTTCTTTAATATTTGGCATATTTTAAACGAAAAATAGGGCAAAATGTAAATGAAAAGTAAAGGAAACAAAGATTAACACTTACTTGGTAAGAATTTCAGACAAATTTGAAATTTAATCAATCAACTTCACGTCTAGAAAAACCCAAATCCAGAAGGAGTTCCGCGAAATCAGCCCTTATTCAAAAATAACTTTTAAACAATGAATTTTAAATTTAAGAAATTTATTTTTTTGCAATATTAATTTATCCAGGTGGCTATTATTTATCCAGGTGGAAATCCACATCACCACTTTTGCCAGGTGTCGCGCGCGTGTAGTCACAACATGAGCAGGTGGACGAAAAAGGTGTACGCGATGGAGGAATAAACAAGTTCGGGGGTAATTAAAACGAAATTTAGTTTAGGTGTACACCGTATAAAAAACTTCAAGTTCAGGGGGGTAATGAGTACTTTTGCCTTTTTGAAAAGAGTAGTTTAGATTGATAAATGTTCAAACTTCGATAATTCTTTTTGGGAATTTCTCCATATTTAGTATTTTCTTTGTTCCTAATTACTTCTCCATTTTTCCTTTTTTAGTTGTCCCTAATTACTTGTCCATTTTGATAAATCAAGAAAGGACAAAAAAAAAATTCTCTATTATACCCTCAATTTATTACTTTGAAAAATGTAGAACTTCTTGAAAATCTTAAGTTTTTAATTCACCTACTTCATAATTAATAGGGGTAAAATGGTAAATTCACTATATCACTTATTATTTTTTTAATAGGTGTGTCAATTCAAAAGTGGACAAGTAATTAGGGACAAGGGAGTATGTAATTGACAATTAACCACTTTTAATGCAAAAATAAATTTTCTATAAGAGAGAGTGCTCTTTGGTTACTTGAAGAAGATAGTCTTGTTTATTTTATTTTCCCCTTATTTTGGAGCAAAAGATGCAAGTCAGATGAATGAAGAAATCAACTGTTTCTCTTTTGACACAATAGTAATATTTTATTTGTAATGAATGATTTTGTAGGTTGATTATCCGGTCACATTTTATTCCTGAAATGATTTGAATTGATATTAATTTCGATACAACTAAATTATTCTATTAAATCTAAGAAGTAATTTGTTGGCTAGTCTACTTTTTAAACAGTGGGATCGTTTGTATGTTGGACAAATATAAATTGTCTCGACTCTTGAGATAAAAAAAATTACTACTGTCTTACTTTTGTTTGGTTAATAATCTTAAAATAAGTTATTATTTTAGTAATTAGTATTAAAATAAGTTGTATTTGTCGCTGTTAGAGGGTGAATTAATACTATTATGATTAGTTATTCGGAGATAAAACAATGAAAATGATGAAAAACCCTGAGGCTCCTCAAACGTTTTTTACTAAATTAAATAAGATGAAGAGTATTTTCGTAAAATGAAATATCTTAATAGCTCCAGAAAAGGAAATCAATTGTTAGGCGCTTATTTGTTATTTTTATATAAAAGAAGCCTTATGCTATAACAGAATACTAGAACATTTTTGGAAAGCAAAGCCATCGCTATTTGTTGCCTTCTAATTATCAGCATGCCTGACTATACCAAATATCAACGGTGTTTTTGGTACGAAGAAAAATATTTTTCACGAATAATAATTTTTCAGAAAATGTTTTATTGAAAAATAAGTGGTTTTGTTTACTCAATTTCTAATGTTTTCTAAGTAAATAAGAAAATATTAGCAAAAGAATATTTATATGTCAAAACGTTATAAAGATGGGTAGAGATGAAGAGTGGGGTTCGGTGGTGGCGAGGGGATGAGATGATCAAGGGCTAAGGGTTGGGAAAAGACAATAAACTTGAAATGTCACTTATGCAATTTATTTTCTATTTCTATTAGAGAAGTTATTTTCCTTATTTTTAAGGAGGTTGTTTTCCTAGAAAAATTGAAAAATATTTCTTGAAAATGTCCCTACCAAACAGACTCTAATCTGCACCAATAATGCTGGAAATAGAATTAATAATCTCCAAAAACATAGTCTGTCATAGAGATTACAGAGTCAGAATATCTTTTGTTTATTAGTTCACACAACAAATGTATTTTATTAACTTTGGAGTTTGGATCAATCATTTGATTAGGCACAAGGACAATTCTTGAATAATCAACACACATGGGTGGTGGACCATATTTGATGCTGATCTCTAGCAGTCAACTTGGACTGCTAAAAACTCTTCAACCTTTTTCCTCTTTTGCCCTAGGTTTACATTGTTATGGATATTTTACTATTAATGTGAATCATAAATATTTTTACTACATTATTGTAAATCATAAGTAAAATAAATTCTACATGAGTGTCCCCTGCCCCCCTTAACTCCCTTTAGTTCTTGTAAGTTTTCATGTTCAATTGATAAAGTAAAAGAAAAAGTATGGCAGAGGGATTAGTGGTAGCAAATGATGGAGAAGAGTACCATGGAAAGCTGACATGTTTTGTAATATTATCTTGTATGATGGCTGCTATGGGTGGTGTAATCTTTGGATATGATATTGGAATTTCAGGTTTGATTTTTCTGCATTTATATACAATCTATGACATACCTAGTGGCTAGTAAAGGTTTCAATTGTCCAAAGGGGAAACAAAGGAACACAAAAGAACAAGAAATTATGTTTCCTTTGCGTGAATTATTACTGGGAGACTAAAGTAATAATTCATTTCAAGTTTAGAGATGTTTTCAATACTTATATCTCTACCGTGAATCAATTGATCTATTCTATTTCACTAACACAAGTTTTGAATAATGTGAAGGTGGAGTAACATCTATGGAGCCTTTTCTGAAAAAGTTCTTTCATGATGTGTACATTAAGATGAAAGAAGACAAAGAACTTAGTAATTACTGCAAATTTGATAGTGAATTGTTGACATCATTCACATCATCTCTTTATGTGGCTGGTCTTTTTGCTACTTTTGTTGCCTCATCAGTCACCAGAGCGTATGGTCGCAAGGCGTCAATACTTCTTGGAGGAGCTAACTTTCTTGCTGGTGCAGCCCTTGGTGGAGCTGCTTCTAATATCTATATGCTTATAATTGGCAGAGTTTTACTAGGTGTTGGTGTTGGTTTTGCAAATCAGGTAAAAAATACGAGAAAATGATCAAAATGGTCCTTGATGTATTGGAGTTGCTTTATTTTGGTCCTCAATATATTCTAGGTGATTGAAATAGTCCTTCATGTATGACAAAATGTGTTCAATTTAGTCTTTTACCCTAAACTTAACATTTTACCCCCAAAAACTGTTACATATAACGGTGGTCATGTATGACAAAATATGTTCAATTTAGTCTTTTACCCTAAACTTAACATTTTACCCCCAAAAACTGTTACATATAACGGTGGTCATGTATGACAAAATATGTTCAATTTAGTCTTTTACCCTAAACTTAACATTTTACCCCCAAAAACTGTTACATATAACGGTGGTCATGTATGACAAAATATGTTCAATTTAGTCTTTTACCCTAAACTTAACATTTTACCCCCAAAAACTGTTACATATAACGGTGGTCATGTATGACAAAATATGTTCAATTTAGTCTTTTACCCTAAACTTAACATTTTATCCCCAAAAACTGTTAAATATAGCGGTGGTCACCACCGTTATATTTAACAGTTTTGGGGGTAAAATGTCAAGTTTAGGGTAAAAGACTAAATTGAACACATTTTGTCATACATGAAGGACTATTTCAATCACCTAGAATATATTGAGGACCAAAATAAAGCAACTCCAATACATCAAGGACCATTTTGATCATTTTCTCGTATTTTTTACCTGATTTGCAAAACCAACACCAACACCTAGTAAAACTCTGCCAATTATAAGCATATAGATATTAGAAGCAGCTCCACCAAGGGCTGCACCAGCAAGAAAGTTAGCTCCTCCAAGAAGTATTGACGCCTTGCGACCATACGCTCTGGTGACTGATGAGGCAACAAAAGTAGCAAAAAGACCAGCCACATAAAGAGATGATGTGAATGATGTCAACAATTCACTATCAAATTTGCAGTAATTACTAAGTTCTTTGTCTTCTTTCATCTTAATGTACACATCATGAAAGAACTTTTTCAGAAAAGGCTCCATAGATGTTACTCCACCTTCACATTATTCAAAACTTGTGTTAGTGAAATAGAATAGATCAATTGATTCACGGTAGAGATATAAGTATTGAAAACATCTCTAAACTTGAAATGAATTATTACTTTAGTCTCCCAGTAATAATTCACGCAAAGGAAACATAATTTCTTGTTCTTTTGTGTTCCTTTGTTTCCCCTTTGGACAATTGAAACCTTTACTAGCCACTAGGTATGTCATAGATTGTATATAAATGCAGAAAAATCAAACCTGAAATTCCAATATCATATCCAAAGATTACACCACCCATAGCAGCCATCATACAAGATAATATTACAAAACATGTCAGCTTTCCATGGTACTCTTCTCCATCATTTGCTACCACTAATCCCTCTGCCATACTTTTTCTTTTACTTTATCAATTGAACATGAAAACTTACAAGAACTAAAGGGAGTTAAGGGGGGCAGGGGACACTCATGTAGAATTTATTTTACTTATGATTTACAATAATGTAGTAAAAATATTTATGATTCACATTAATAGTAAAATATCCATAACAATGTAAACCTAGGGCAAAAGAGGAAAAAGGTTGAAGAGTTTTTAGCAGTCCAAGTTGACTGCTAGAGATCAGCATCAAATATGGTCCACCACCCATGTGTGTTGATTATTCAAGAATTGTCCTTGTGCCTAATCAAATGATTGATCCAAACTCCAAAGTTAATAAAATACATTTGTTGTGTGAACTAATAAACAAAAGATATTCTGACTCTGTAATCTCTATGACAGACTATGTTTTTGGAGATTATTAATTCTATTTCCAGCATTATTGGTGCAGATTAGAGTCTGTTTGGTAGGGACATTTTCAAGAAATATTTTTCAATTTTTCTAGGAAAACAACCTCCTTAAAAATAAGGAAAATAACTTCTCTAATAGAAATAGAAAATAAATTGCATAAGTGACATTTCAAGTTTATTGTCTTTTCCCAACCCTTAGCCCTTGATCATCTCATCCCCTCGCCACCACCGAACCCCACTCTTCATCTCTACCCATCTTTATAACGTTTTGACATATAAATATTCTTTTGCTAATATTTTCTTATTAAAATGTTAAGTTTAGGGTAAAAGACTAAATTGAACACATTTTGTCATACATGAAGGACTATTTCAATCACCTAGAATATATTGAGGACCAAAATAAAGCAACACCAATACATCAAGGACCATTTTGATCATTTTCTCTAAAAAATACACATTTCCTTGTTTGGAAATGTTTTAAACTTCGAGTTTTTACTCTTAATGAGATGCTCTCATAATCATAGAAATGTCAAGACATGTTTTAGAACTATAAGTTCTAATGGTACGTTTGATATGTGCCTAAAGTCTTTCATTTTTAAACTCCGTATCTAGTCTAACACTATCACTTAAAGTGAAATGAAGGCAGTACTTCTCAACTAGTAGACACACGTCCTATATTTTCACTCTTGTAAAGAAAAAGAGTTGTTCTCAAAATTCAAATCAGGTAAAATACTACTCGAATTATACTTTTCCATAACTAGAAATACTTCCACTTTACTCTCAATGAGATGCTCTAATAGTCATAGTCTCATAGAAATGCCACAACATGTTGAAGACGACAAGTTCTGAAGGTACTTTGATATGTGCCAAAGCCTTTCATTTTAAACTCTGTATCTAATCAAACACGAACATTTAAAATGAAGTGGAAGCAATGCTTCTCAACTAGTAGACAAATATCCTATATCTTCACTTTAGTAAATAAAACTAGAAGTTCTCTACATGAAAACTCAAAGACTTACCCTTTGACAAATTTACCATTCTTGTTCCTTTTTGAAAGTAAACCAGCTCAATCAACTATCTATTCTAGCTAAAACCTAAGTTTGTTGTCACAACTTTGCAGGCTGTACCATTGTATTTGTCAGAAATGGCACCAACTAAGTACAGAGGAGGATTCAATAATAGCTTTCAACTAAGTGTAGGCATTGGAGTTTTAATAGCGAACCTTATAAATTATGGCACTGAAAAGGTCAAAGGTGGTTGGGGATGGAGAGTGTCTCTTGCTATGGCTGCAGTCCCAGCATCCATTTTAACATTAGGCGCGTTGTTCCTCCCAGATACCCCCAACAGCTTGATTCAACGAACAGATGATCACGAAAAGGTAAAAAGATTGCTGCAAAGAGTCAGAGGTACCGATGATGTACAAGCAGAACTTGATGATCTTATCTTGGCCAGTGAAATTTCAAAAACTATGAAACACCCTTTCAAGAACATTTTACAAAGAAAATACAGGCCTCAACTTGTTATGTCCGTGGCGATACCATTCTTCCAACAAGTCACAGGAATTAATGTCATTGCATTCTATGCTCCTATCCTGTTCCGAACGATTGGACTAGGTGTAAGTGCATCTCTTTTATCTGCTGTTATAACAGGAGCAGTAGGAATTGTCACAACAGGTTTGTCAATGCTGATTGTTGATAAAGTTGGCCGAAGAGGGCTACTGATATTCGGAGGCATACAAATGTTTGTTACACAAATGATAGTAGGAGGATTAATGGGGGCTAAGTTAGGGGATCATGGTGGATTGAGTAAAGGTTGGGCCTTTGTGATTTTGGTGTTGATATGCACCTATGTAGCTGGTTTTGGTTTGTCATGGGGGCCATTAGGATGGTTAATTCCAAGTGAAATATTCCCATTGGAGATAAGATCAGCTGGACAAAGTATTTCAGTATCAGTGAACTTTCTCTTCACTTTCTTGGTTGGTCAAACATTTTTAGCCATGTTGTGCCACTTCAAGTTTGGGATTTTCTTCTTTTTTGGAGTTTGGGTGGCAATAATGACTGCATTTGTCTACTTCTTTTTGCCAGAGACCAAGAATTTGCCTATTGAAAAAATGGACAGGGTGTGGAGGGAACACTGGTTTTGGAAGAGAATTGTAGGAGAAAATAATGAAGTTATCATCAAAGAAGAGGAAGGTTAAAGATAGTTATCATGAGCTCATCCTTGGTATCAATTAAAGAGAAGTGTACTTTCTCTATTTGTAAATTTATGGTTAGGCTTATTGGAAATTGTGTTTTGGATTTCTAAAAGTTTGTAAATTTATGGTTATGGTTACTTAGAAATGAGGTGTTTAGTAACTAATTCCCATTAAGGACTATACAATATTGATCTGTCATTCTAGAAAAAAATCTAATGAAAGTATGTCTCATTGACATAATTGGACAAACTAGTACATAGTATGTTCAAAGTGTTTACTGCTCAATTTAACTTTCCCATATCCTTTCTTATTTCTGATCTTACATCTACTCCCTCAAAGTCTCAAACAAATGAAAGAACAAAGTTAACTAAATAAAGGCATAATAGCTAAACACGCTCTTTAACTTGACTCAACTAACATTTATGTCCTCTAACTTTGGATATGTACAGATACACACTTAAACTTGTATAAAGTTGGACAACTAACCACATGTGTCCTACATGACATAATACACATAGGACGTCACATAGAACGTCACCTATGACATATTTGTTTACTTGTTCAATTTTATACAAGTTTAAGTTCCTATGTGTACACCCAAAGTTAGAGCGCATAAATGCAAGTTGAAACCAAGTTAAATGATACATTTATCTATTATGCCTTAAATCATCATCGTATATTACTATAAGTGGGAACAAAAAAAGTTAAAAGTTGAATTACGATTTTACCCCTACTATAAATTAAAATGTTATAAAAGCATTTAGTTATTTAATTTAAATGTTAAATTGTATCATTTTAATAAAAATGTGAATGACTTTTGCACTTCCTCAGATTAATTCCTAATTAAAATATTTAATTCAATAATATTTATCATCTATAATCTATATGTATATTTAATTTAATTATCATCATCATATTATATCATCATAATATATAGTACTAATTACTAATTACTAAAGAATGTGCATTCAAATAAAGATTTAAAAAAAAAAAATTAGGAGAAAGAAGTTTTACTGCTCCAAACCATTGAAGAATTTGAAAAGACTTAGCAACAAATTCAACATAAATTATATGCTACATCCATTTAAAAGGTGGTTTTTTTTTAAGTAAAAAAAACGTAGTCTAGCAGCTTACATTCATAATTTTGAAAATCCAAAAGTTTCGTCTTATTAAAATCACTTTGAAAACTGTAATCTCTCAATTTATAATATCAGTTTGAAAATTAATTACACCCCTCTACATTCTATTAAATCTCTACACCCCCTCTATATCTTATGTTATCACTGCTAAAAAGGAACATGTTCTTTTTCAAAAGTGAGAAAACTACTCCTCCAAGACTACACAATTTTAAAATGTAAAAAGGCCAACCGAAAATTGAAAAAGGTAACTTTCCTACTTCTTGTAGTGTTTATTTAAATTTGGCTTACTATTACTTCTTAAATTTTACAGTGCGTGATATATATAATTTTTTCCTTTCTAGACAATTCTATATCGTTTCTTGAATAAATGTTGTTTTTTTCCAAGCTCATACTGTAGAAATGTTATGACAATTACATTAATTTTATTGCTAAATTTATTTATTGATCAAATTTCATGGTAAGAATATATGAATCTTTTATGCTCTTTTTCTTTGTTTCCCTCATTCAGTTCATAGAGATGATCCATATTGTACTTGAAGTTTTAATTAATTATTGTAGCTATTTTATATTTCAATTTTATAAATATTGCCGAGTTTGTTTGGCCATAACATGATTTTTTACTAATAAAAAGCACAATATTGTGTTTCAGTATGAAGCTACTTTTATTTTAACATTGACTCTTTGATATAACAGTTTGGTAACCAAACTTTGGTTGAGTATAAAGTTTTTTCTTATTCTTTTGGATGCACTAATTTTCCAGTGCAACGAGCTTAAGAATTTAGCATCACGAGATGTGCAAACTTTGCACTATAGAGAAGATGAAAACAAGTTTTTTCTTCTTCTTTGTAGCACTACTCTTAACTAAAGTTGATCACTTATTATGTTTTGCAAATAAAGTTTTATATACCTATTTCGGATACCTTTTGGCTAAAAGAAACAGTGTTACAAATTTGATGCCTTTGAAGTAGAAAAATTTATGCGAGTAAAGGTTTAATCTATTTTTTTGACATGAGTCGAGAAAGATAGCTGCCATCGAGCCTTTAAATTGTTATGACGTTGCATAGCTTCAATCAAGATGTATGAGTATTGACATAATAAAATATTTTGATTTTTCTATTCAAATATGTCTTTGTTGTGGTTTGCAATTTTCTATTTCTCTTTTAAACAGTGACATTCATTATGGATTGAATCCCACAATAAGTATATTTATATTTATTGATATTATAGATTAATGTGTCAAATATATGAAATAAATATGCTATACGAATGGATGGACCAAAATTATACATCACATTTTTATTGGCTTGTGGTATATGTACACATCATGCTTAATTGTCTAGCTAAATTTAGTTATGATATTTGACAAACTCAAACTGTATTTACAATCATGTTCAGACTTGTATGTTTCAAATGGAATTTTGTGTAACTTATTATTTACCAATATTAGTGTTGCTTATATTACTTTAAAAAATGTGTATCGATGCATGGGATACACATGCAGAGCACGTGTTCAGAAACTAGTATATTACTATAAGTGGGAACAAATAAAGTTGAAACTTGAAATATCAAAATATCCCTATAAAATTGAGTTACTACAATAATGCCATTAAAAAAAAGCTACTCTACATTAAAATGTTATAAAATATTTATTTAATTATATTTAGATAGTAATTATATAATATTATAGTATATAACACTAGAAAATCCAAAAGTTGTAGTAAATACTATTCATACAATTAATAAATTAGTAAGAGACTATATACATTTAACCGTATGTCATTAGTATATGAATAACTTGGATGTTTAGACTTCTCCTTATAGTTCGTGAAACGTGTATTTTGAATTTCCATAGACTTAATAATTTGTATTTACTATTTCTTGAACTTTGTATCACTTGTTTAGTACTTAATTATGTTTATTTAATGTCAATCTTGAATTGCTTCATCTTCCGATCTTTATTGCAATATTAACTTTTGAAATGTCAATGTACATGTAGTCAATCATGATTTAGCAGAATTGAGCTTTTGATGATTTAGTAGTGAACCAGCATGGAGACGTAATCATGGTTGTCTAATATATGTTGCTTCTTGAAAAGGTATTTGGTATATGAAATGAAGTTTTTTGTTATTTTCTTGTTGCATCTTTTAACCAGATTAAAATTACATACTTTTGAATAAACCTAAAGATTATGTATCACATTATAAAAATAATGGAGTTACTGGACATGTATACATGGGAATAGCATGGTTGCCTCTAATGTGGTACATCGTTTTCTATATACTTGTGCCTTTTTTGGTTGGTAAAAAGCAAGTTAGTCCTATTTAGGTGTTTTAATCATTTTTTTAATATTATAAGTATCAACGCTAATTCTATGTCAACAACTCCGATAATGCTAGATGGTATATTATCTTAATTAGTTTTACATAGTTCAACATTTCCTATTTCGTGAACTACACCCTCCGTTCTTTTGTAACTGTTACTATTTTATTTTTAATAGTCAACTATATAAACTTTAACTAACATTTTCAGATGTATTTTTTCCATCATAACTAAAATTGTGTTAAAATTAGATGATATTGTTTTTGACTAAACACATATTTAGTAGAATGATACATAAAATTAGGCATGTACAAATTTTATAAAAATAACAGTCAGGCATCCTCGGGTCAGGTATCCTCGGGTTAGGCGTTCTTGGGGAGTAGGTCTCCTCGAGCCAGGAGTTCTTCTCGGGGAATAGGACTCTCCTCGGGTTAGGCGTTCTCGAGGAATAGGTCTCCTCGGGTTAGGCGTTCTCTGGGAGTAGGGCTCTCCTCGGGTCAAACGTCCTCAGAGAGAAGGCGTCCTCAAGTCAGGCATCTTCGGGTCAGGCGTTCTCGAAAGTAGGTCTTCTTGGGTCAGGCGTCCTCAAAGAGTAGGTCTCATCGGGTCAGGCGTCCTTCGGGAATAGGTCTCATCGGGTCAGGCATCCTCGGGTTAGGCATCCATGGGGAGTAGGTCTCTTCGGGTCAGGCATTCTCGGGGAGTAGGTCTCCTCCGGTCAGGCATCCTCGGGTTAGGCATTCTCGGAGAGTAGGTCTCTTCAGGACATGCCTCCTTAGGTCAAGCGTTCTCGGGTCAGGCATCCTCTAGTCAGGCGTTCTCGAGGAGTAGGTTTCCTCGGGGAGTAGGTCTCCTCTAGTCAGGCATCCTCGAGGAGTAGGTGGAGCCTCTGGTCAGGCATCCTCGGGGAGTAGGTCTCATTCGGTCAGGCATCCTCGAGTTAGACATTCTCCGATCAGGCATCCTCGGGTCAAGCGTTCTCGGGGAGAAGGTGGAGCCTCCGGTCATGTATCATTGGGGAGTAGGTTTCCTTCGGTCAGGCATCATCGGATTAGGCATTCTCCGATCAGGCATCCTCGGGTCAGGCGTTCTCGAGTCAAGCGTCCTCGGGTCAGGCGCTCTTGGGTCAAGCATCTTCGGGTCAGGCGTTCTCGGGGAGTAGGTTTCCTCGGGTCAGGCATTCTTGGGTCAGGCGTCCTCGGGAGGTAGGTCTCCTTGGGTCAGGCGTTCTCGGGGAGTAGGTGGAGCCTTCGGTCAGGCATCCTCGGGGAATAGGTCTTCTCCGGTCAGGCATCCTCGGGTTAGGCATTCTCCGGTCAGGTATCCTCGAGTCAGGCGTTCTCGGGTCAGGCATCCTTGGGTCAGGCGTTATCGGGTCAGGCATCCTCGGGTCAGGCATCTTGGGGTCAGGCGTTCTCGGGGAGTAGGTCTCCTTGGGTCAGGCGTTCTCGGGGAGTAGGTTTCCAAGTCAGGCATTCTCGGGGTACTCGATCTCCTCCGGCCAGGCATCCTCGGGTCAGGCGTTCTCGGGTCAGGCATCCTTAGGTCAGGCATTCTCGGGTCAAGCATCCTCAGGTCAGGCATTCTCGGGTCAGGTCTTCTCTAGTCAGGCACCCTCGGGTCAAACATTCTAGGGTCAGGCATCCTCGGGTCAGGCGTTCTCGCGGGGTAGGTCTTCTCCGGTCAGGCATCCTCGGGTCTGGCGTTCTCGGGTTAGGCATCCTTAAGTCAGGCGTTCTCGGGGAGTAGGTTTCCTCGAGTCAGGCATCTTCGGGTCAAGCGTTCTCAAGTTAGACATCCTAGAGTCAAGCGTTCTCAGGGAGGTTTCGTCGGGTCAGACATCCTCGGGTAAGGCGTCCTCGGGGAGTAGGTCTCCTTGGGTCAGGCATCCTCGGGTTAGGCGTTCTCAATGAGCATATCTTATCGGGTCAGGCTTTCCGAGGTCAGGCATTCTCTGGGAATAGGTCTCCTCGGGTCAGGCATCCTCGGGTTGGGCGTTCTCAGGGAGTAGGGTTCTCTTCGAGTTAGGCGTCCTAATGGAGTAGGTCTCCTCAGGTCAGGCGTCCTCGAGTTAGGCATCCTCGAGATAGGGCTGGATATTTTCAAGGTTTTTTTAAAAAAAAATAGATACTTTATTTCAAATAATCAGATGTTCTTTTAAGAAAATCGATTTTCAAGAAAATAGAGTCTTCACTTAATTTTTTAAGAAATTAAGAAAACTTGTAATTTTCAATAGACTTAAAACTAAAAAGGGAGTTCGGAGTTCAATTTACACTTGAAAAAATTGTTAGGCACTTGAAGTGTCTGCTAACGTGCGGTTGACGTAGTACGACTTGACTAAAATTTGAAAATACTTATTTAAAGAAAACTCATTTTTATTTGAAAGGAAAAAATAAACTAAAAAGGGATTTTTAAAAAAAGTAAAATAGCTCCTAATATTGAAAAACAACTAATAAATAAAAATAAGTGATAAATAAAATATAAATATTTCAATTAAACATAAAGGAGAAGAAACGACTATCTTTTGAAAATTTACTTAGATTAAACCAAATCAGATAAAAATATAGAGTTAATACAATAAACAAAATAATAATAAAAGAGGAGAGCAATGTCAGATTTGGGCTTTGGCCCAACCTGTCCTAAGTCTAATAATAAGTCAAAATAATGGGCTTTGACCCATCATAATCAACTGCTGGATATTCTTTGGGCCGTTTGACCCATTGTTGTTGCTTGGACCTACCTGTTGTGCAAAAGGATGGGCTTTAGCCTGTATACTCGGTATGCAGGCTGTATTATTGGGTCTTTTCCTGTATATTGAACTGTATCCCAAATGTATACCGCCTAAATCAGCTCTCGAACATCTGTATGTCGTTTTCGCCCAGTACTTTCTGTATTTTGACCTGTATATCAGTATATACTGATTGTATAAGGGCTGTATATCAACCTGTTTTCACCTCCAACGCTTGTATATGGTGTATACTTTAGTGTATACAGTCTGTTCTCTTGGACTTTTCTAAGTTGCGATCTGCTCTGGCCCTGTATATTAATTTCCGACTCAGCAAGAATAAGATTTGCGCCTGTTTGGCTAAAAAATGCAATGCAAAGGAAGAAAGGGGGAGTCCAGTGGACTCAGCATCACATGCATCCAAGAAAATAAAAAGAAAACAGAGGAGTTAATACATAATTAAGGTAATACATGAGGCATACATAATCAACCTTGACTGAATAAAATAAAATAAAATCGACAGGGCACCAAAAGTCATCATATACTTATATTAAGTTTGGGAAAGCAATATTTAGCACATTTTTATTTAGACAAGCTTCAAACTTAAATGGTAACAGCTTTAGGAAATTAAATAGCATAAATAAACAAGAGACCAATTTAAGGTAAGGAAAGGATTGATTAGTAGCTATGAAATAAAACAAAAGCAAACATATAAGTAATACTTTAATAACTGCTGAAACAAATTCCAGTGACTTCCTAATTGTTGACATCTAATCATTTATGAATTGAACAATAAGGCCAACAAACAAGATAAGAGGATTACTAACCAAAATAAATAAGAACAAAGCAAGAAAAAAAACACGCAGGGAGAGAAAAAGATTGACCCATTACATTTTAGGCTTATGAGCTCAATAAGAACATACACGGCCAACATGATCAGAAAAGAGAAATAGGCAACGACTTTGAAAGCAAACTACAATCTGGACAACAAACCTTATGAGCTTAACTACAAATAGTGAGCGCTTTTGACTAAACATTTAGGCAGATGGAAACATAAATTCGATTCAAACAAGACAGTCAGGGGATTTGAAAACAAGTTACTACATCAACAAAACAATAGATATAATACAAACAACCTTGCTTCAAGATTCTATCCTTATTTTGAAAAGAAAGCGCAAAACTGAATGTAAAACCTGACAAACAGAGATTCACAAGAAGAGGAGTCAAATAGGCGACAATACAAAATACAAAACGGCAAAACCCGACTTCCACATCAAGATTGAATCAAGGAAATCGATTAAGAACACATATATAGAAAATCGAAGTCATCAATTCTCATCTACAAATAACAGTGACACAACAACATAGTATCAAGGCATATAAGAAATAGAAGAAGACGAAGAGAAGGTTATGGAGGAAAGGATACCTTTCTCCGGGCAGCAACACTGGAACAACGACGAGCTTGGGTGATGAGCTAATCAACCACCAACGACGAAAACTCGAATTCCAAACAGAGGACCCAGAAATCTCACTGATATAAACACTATCGTTCAAACTTCTATTTCAATATTTGCTTGTCTATGCTTGGTGAATTTCAGTTTTTTCTTGTATCTTTTTTCACCCCCAAAATTGAAGGTAAAAGGGGGTTTAAATAGAGGGGATTTAGGGAAGATTTTTGGGGGGAAATCGGATGAGCTTTAGAATTAATTCAAATTCGAATTTCGAATTCTTGGAGGATAAGGTTCAAACGGCTTGTAATAGTACCAATTCTCAACGGATAACGGGCATGGAGATGGCTCCACCTGAACAATTCAAGAATGTTCTTGTACGGAAAGAATAAGGGAAAGAAGAGAGGGACGCGGGCTACGATTTCTGGGTTTCATTCGCTGGACTGAGGAAGACGAGGACGGGTGGGTGTATGTATTGCTGCTGTATGTATGTATGCTGGGTATTGTTGAAAGGATGGATTTGGGCCGGGTGTGCTGAAGGAATTGGAAATGAAGTTGGGCTGAAAAATTGGCCCAACTTTGGCTTTGAAAGGGAATTAAAAGAGTTGAAAGGCAAATGGTTCTCAATTCAAAAATGCAATTGACTTTAACAAATATAACCAAAACTCAAAAACGTTTTTACATGATTGAAAATGAAAGGGAATACAAGCTTTTTAAAACATATATTCAATGCATGTCATAAAAAATATTTTTTCAAATAGTGGTATATTTTATATTATATACATTATATATGCTTGAAAATTGTGCTAACTTATTTTATTGTCTCCCGTTAGATATGCTTAAACTTTTAATTTTTATTTTCTTACTTTATAGATATTTTTATAGAGAAAATTGTATAAAATAGCAAATTATTAATTCAAATTAAATGTTATAACCACAATTTCTTTTAATTCTAACACTTGTCATTCGCCTCTCTCCCCAGAAATCTCGCTCACCACTCTCCCTGATCTTCCTCGCCTCTCTCACTTTATAAAAACACAAACGTATAAATCGTGTTTGTGTTTGTATAAAGCGAGAGAAAATTGTATATACAAATACATACATTTTTGTCCTATATACTTATAATTATACAAATACAGATCTTCCCCTACCAGTTCTCCCTTGCCTTTCTCTCTTTCTCACTT
Organism: Solanum tuberosum; assembly: GCF_000226075.1. Lineage (NCBI taxonomy): Eukaryota > Viridiplantae > Streptophyta > Magnoliopsida > Solanales > Solanaceae > Solanum > Solanum tuberosum. The sequence continues at coordinate 339,680 of NW_006239192.1, read as the reverse complement.
CTAACAAACACAAATTATACAAATTACAATGTATAATTTGTGTTGTATAAAGCGAGAGAGAGATTTGATATACAAATGTTTTATTTTGATTCAATTGTATACAAATTCAAATTTTATGCAGATATACAAACACAATCATTGATACATATACATAGTAGTTACATATATACAATTATCAAGCCGATATACATATACAATCGCTGCGCTTTTATACAAACGAGATGTCTGCCTGCGATTGATACAAATCTGAGGCCTCATAGCAAACATACGCAATTATGCAAATTATAGCTATAGCATACAAATATGATTTTTATGTTTGCTAAGCCTAAAATTTACTATTTTTATATAGTTAGATCCATAACATAGATTAGAAAGAGAAAAAAATATCATAATATTCAAAAGTAAAAAATAGTAATGATAAATTGATAATTTAGAGAGTAAATAGATATTTGATTGGTTGAGTGACATTGTGAAATGTTATATATAAGCATAGATAATTTCAAATAATTGAAAGACCATTTAAGTAATGAACTCAAGAAAAGGTTATCATTGAATAATTATGTAATATAAACAGAGGTGGAGCCAATATTAGAGTTTGAAGGTTCTAAATTTCCTTCTCTTTTCTTACCATTAAATTGTCAATCAGTTTTGTTAAGGATTCATAGGTAATTACTTAATTTTCTAGTGCAAATATAGAGTCCACGAAAAAACTATTGAATTTGTCCGAATCCACGAACCCCCACCAGCTCCGCCCCTGGATATGAATAATTAGCTAGGTCAATTAGTTATTTGTGCAAGTCAATAAAACGCCCAACACATGCATGCTACCAAAAATTTGTTCAAAATAGAAATAAAATTTTGCAAGTTAAAGTAACATGACAGAAGGGAACAATATTTTAGAGGTGGGGACATGAGGCAGGATAATTTACTTAATATGGAGTGAGGTATAAATGTCATGAATTTTTATTTTTTATTAATATAAGTGTCAAAAACATACTTAAACTAACTCCATTTTTTTAGTTTGATACTCCACTATTGAAAATATGAATTTCATACCTAAATTATCACTTATTACTTATTAGTTTGATAAACACACTTCGTGTGTGTAATGCACTTTCTCTTTTATTTGAAAAAACCCGACACATGACATTCCACATGAATAAAATATTCCACCTTGACAAAAATTAAATAATAAACAATTAATATTAATAAAAAACTAATGGTTAAAGTATTACTATCCCAAAAAAGTTATATTAATCATTTTAAAAAAATTAAATCATGATTATAGAAACTAAAGAAAACAAAAGTCTAGCATCATTTTGCAAGTAGAAATAATGCAATAATGATATAGAAGTTATTATGATATCCAAATTAACACTTCCTCACCACTCAATGGAGAATAGAAGGATAGGCTACGACACTTCTTTTCTCACTTTCAATGGGTTCAGGTCATATTCTTAAGAGCAACTTTCACATATAGCAAACACAAAAATCATATTTGTATGCTATAGCAAAGTTTGCATAATTGCGCTCCATAGCAAACATAAATATGTATATTTCGCTATACATATACAAAAGAAAGCAGTTGTATAATCTGCTTTGGTATACATATACAAAAAGATCAATTGTATAAAGAGAGAGAGGCGAGTGAGCGAGCGAGATCTGGGAGAGTGGCGAGCGAGATCTGGGAGAGGGGAGAGAGGGGAACGAAAATATATGTATATATACACTTTTTTGTCGCTTTATACAATCACAAACGCATTTTATACAATTTGCGTTTTTTGTATAAAGTGAGAGAGGCGAGTCAGAGAGCGAGATCTGGGAGAGTGGCGAGTGAGATCTGGGAGAGGGGAACGAAAATATATGTATATATACAATTTTTTGTCGCTTTATACAATCACAAACGCATTTTATACAATTTGCGTTTTTTGTATAAAGTGAGAGAGGCGAGTCAGAGAGCGAGATCTGGGAGAGTGGCGAGCGAGATCTGGGAGAGGGGAGAGAGGGAACGAAAATTTATGTATATATACAATTTTCTCTTGCTTTATACAAACACAAACGCACTTTATACACTTGCGTTTGTATAAAAAATGAGAGAGGCGAGGGAGAGAACGAGAGTGGCGAGCGAGATTCACCAGGAGAGAGGTAAAATAGCAACATTTTGCTATGAGGTACAATTAAATCAAAACTATATTTATATCATTTAATTTGAATTAATAGTTTGCTATTATATACAATTTTCCCTATTCTTAACTCTCAAACAATAAGAATCACAGTTTCTTAAATATATGACTATCATACATGCAATTTATCTCCTTAAAAGAAAAAACATCAGTAAACTAGCCATTAGTATTATATATAATTAAAACACTCATTCATGAATAAAAATAGAATACTTTCGAATAACGAAATAATAAAATATACTAATAATTTAGACATAGGATAAAAACATGAAGATCAGTGACAAGTAAAGATATAAAATTTGACTATATATTTTAAAAAGAAATACTAAGTGTTATTGACTCTCAATGTGTTCATCAATCGTACATAAACAATAATACGATTTGCTATCTGAGTTACTCTCAATTTTCTTATTTCTATATGAATTTTAAAAAAAATTACTAAACATCATTAATTTATTAAAAATTGATTGAAGATCAACAAAAGAGTAATAATGACACCAACATTTTGACGATGATCATGTAAAAGGCTAAGAGAAGGCTGCCAAGAATCCAGGGAATATAATATGTCAAAGTTATACTATATGACCTCATTAATGAAATTCACGTCAAATAACACCTATTTAAAGATATTATACAAAACCTCAACTTGTCTTGTTAATAGTAATCCAAAACTAGTTAATTTCAATGCAAAATTAATTAATACTACTGTTTAGAACAATTGGGTTAGGTGATAGTGAGTGGTTATGGGAGTTGTTAGAGCTGATGCAATCTTTTTTTTCTCGTCATTACTATATATATTATAGACTGAGTCCGGCAGAGATTAATTACTGATTCAATTTGGAGAAATTCAAAAGTTGGTTGGAGCAATTATGGTGCTTATTGCTTATTAAATTAAGGGACCATATGTGGTGTGACTGGGCTGAACAAGTGGTACAGTTTACCAGTTTTGATTGATCTTGATTTGCATTTACTTTGTTTGTCTTGGGGTCCAGTACTGGGCTTGCTAGTTACAAGTGAAAATATCTACTTAGTCAACTGCTCAATATATGTATCGTAACGTGCTACAGGGCATTTGTTTTTCGTCCTATTGGTACCAAAGTCTGCATTGATTCCGAGAAATTGTAGATATTCTCATGATCAATCAAGAATTGTATATTGATCCGATGTATTGACGAAATTAAAACATGTAAATAAGAGAACATGTAACGTGAATCCACTTAATTAGGAGAAAATTGCCAAGGCTGGCCATAATACAGGAAAGTGTGACAACAAGATAAGAAGCCCAAAAATATGACTAGTTCAACTTATAATTAATTGTTATATATATGACCCTAAAGTCCAAATAATTAAAGAGTAGCAGATACGCCATCCAATTGTAAGGCATTGACCAAATTAATTTATTTAGCCATGTTGATTTTGTAGCTGTGCATTAGTCATGATGTATAGCTTATTATATATCTTAGGATACTCCTATAAGTTCATGTTACATAAGTCAGACCTTACAATTCATACTTGCAAATTTCACTCTACACAGTTTAATTTGAGCTTGTAGAGAAGAAATGGCAGTTGGTATTGTCCCAACAAGTGAGGGTTCCGCGGATTACAATGGAAGGATTACGTGGTTTGTGGTGTTATCATCCATCGTTGCTGCAACCGGAGGAATCATCTTTGGTTATGATATCGGAATTTCAGGTTCTTTCAAATGTTTCCTCAACAGAACATGTTTACATATTTCTCAAATTTGTTGTTGCTAACTTTTACTCATGTGTTTTACAGGAGGAGTGATCTCTATGGCGCCGTTTCTGAAGAAATTCTTCCCAGAAGTGTTCACTAAGATGACACATGTAGCTGAAATAAGCAACTACTGTGTATTTGACAGCCAACTACTGACCTCTTTCACTTCCTCTTTATACATTGCTGGTCTTATTGCTTCCTTCTTGGCCTCACCAGTCACTCGTACATATGGCCGTAAACCAACAATTATAATCGGTGGAATAGCATTTCTCATCGGTTCTGCCCTTGGAGGCGCAGCATCCAATATCTACATGTTATTACTTGGTCGAATCCTGCTAGGTGTAGGTGTTGGTTTTGCAAATCAGGTACACTTTCTTCTCCTATTAACGCGCCTTTCATAAATTGTAGCTGTGTACATATATCATAACATATGTTTGAATTATGGCTGCAGGCAGTCCCTTTATACCTTTCAGAAATGGCACCTGCTAAGTACAGGGGATCTTTCAATATCGCGTTCCAATTATGTGTAGGAATTGGAGTACTATTTGCTAGCCTTCTTAACTACGGTGTTCTAAAGATTAAAGGTGGTTGGGGATGGAGAATTTCCTTAGCGATGGCTGCAGCTCCTGCTACATTTCTAACAATAGGAGCATTTTTTCTCCCAGAAACCGCAAACAGCCTAATTCAACATGGAAATGATCATCAAAAAGCTAAGAAGATTCTACAACGTGTACGTGGTACAACCGATGTGCAAGCAGAACTAGACGATCTCATCAAAGCAAGTGACAAGTCAAAAGCCGTCAAGCATCCTTTTAAGCAAATCATTAAACGGAAATACAGGCCACAACTTGTTATGTCAATATTAATACCATTCTTCCAACAGGTGACTGGGATCAACGTGATCTCCTTCTACGCTCCAATTCTGTTTCAAACAATAGGCCTAGGTGCGAGTGCATCACTTATGTCTGCTGTGGTGACAGGTGTGGTAGGCACCAGCGCGACTTTCTTAGCATTGTTGATAGTTGACAGGGTCGGGCGAAGGGCTATGTTCAGTTTTGGGGGAATCCAAATGTTTGTATCACAAATGTTGATAGGGATAATAATGGCAGTTAAGTTAGGAGATCATGGGGTGTTGAGCAAGGGGTATGGGCTATTGGTTTTGGTGTTGATATGCATTTATGTTGCAGGTTTTAGTTTGTCATGGGGTCCATTAGGATGGTTAGTTCCAAGTGAAATATTTCCATTAGAAATAAGGTCAGCAGGACAAAGCATAACAGTGGCTGTGGGGTTAATATTCACTTTTATAATTGCTCAGACTTTCTTGGCTATGCTCTGCCATCTAAAATCAGGGATTTTCTTCTTCTTTGGGGCATGGGTTGCAATCATGACTGTATTTGTCTACTTTTTCTTGCCAGAGACAAGGAATTTGCCAATTGAAAATATGGAAAGCATATGGAGGGATCATTGGTTTTGGAAGAGATTTGTTTTTTATCAGCAAGACTATGACAAGGGTGACACTACTTAAAAAGCTATTGCCACTCATTTGCTTCTCAAGCAATTCCAATATACTACTATAAGTTAAACATATTTCCTGTTGGATATGAATTGTAATTTGAAAAAGATTTACAGTTCAATACCCTCCATCTAGGGGAATTATAGTTGATTTTTTATGGTCTTTTTGTCAATGTACTCAATAGTAGTGGCACCTATTAGTTTCCCATTCATAAAAAGTGGCTAAATTGATATTTATGCAAAACACAGTGACTTCTTCTTCTTTTCTTTTTTTCCCTTTAATTATCTTATATTTAGTATCTTTTAACCTGACTAATTCAGATTCGTGCATAAAAAAGGCTTTCTACCGAGTATTTCTTTATTCCTAGGCTCGAACCATACTATTGTTGTTTTGGAGGAAAATAATGCAAAGATGCGCATGTAAAATTTCATGATTTAACTTCTTTTTTTTCAATAGCAAGCACATATTGATCAACAAAAAATTATTATACTACTTAGGAACGTTTCTAAAAGCTTTCCCTACAGTGTAATTAATATTACATCTGTCTTAATTTATGCGACACATTTTGTTTTTCAAAAGTCAAACAGTTGAAGTTCGGTTCAAATTTTTTAAAATGAAATTTATATATTTGTAAATTATGTAAAAAATATTATAAGTTACAATAACTGATAATTTAAAATAATTAAAAGATATATGAAAAATTTGTTTGAATCTCAAAATTTGAAATGTGAGTCCGTCCTTCACTTGAATCTCATTCCTCCCCCCAAAAAAAAGAAAAGACTAGAAAGGAAATTATTTATCCTCCCTCATTGTAGGTAAACTAAACATAGGGCATGTTGTCATGCAACTAAATAACAAGGTCAAATTAAAAGCAAAGGAAAATAGGAACGATGAGATAAGCGCGGGACGCGTTGCAGCGATATATTAAGTACGATTTGCTCATTAGCTGGAAGCTCGTTACCTAAGTTGACTGCTAAAATGAAAACAAAATATATTACTATAAACAACTATAGATGGGCCGGAATAGAGTTAGAGAGTCAACTAGGTTGTTTTGATTCAAAAATTGTATTTATTTTTAAAATCTATACATATTATTAATTTAGAACCCGATTATTTAAAAAAAATTAAAATTCTAATCCATATACTTCTGGCTCCATATCTACCTTCGCCATGGGATATGATCCTCTAGGTCCTATTATTTAATTCGTGATATTTCCGAGACGTATCTTTGTGAGATATGTTCATAAAAAACATCAATTAATTATCCCTTTAGACATCTATCTTACATAGGATTCGTAAATTAGAAAGAAAAAAAATTGAGCCAAAGGCCATTTGGAAGAGAATCGATAAATACAACCACAACATACACCAATGAAATCACACGAGAATAGAGTATACTAGATCTTCTCATTACCTCGTATAAGTAGACATGCTATATTCGAAGGACTCTTGGCTCGAGTACAGCAAATCAAAGTAAGTAAAAAAAGAAAAGACTATAGTGAAAAAAACATAGCAACTAATATGAAATGATAACAATAGATATAAAAATTCAATTACTAGATTTCTAGTTAAAAGATATAGAAGAAACAATTCATACAGAAAATAGGCTTAAAAAAAACACAAAATCAATCGAAGAAGCCTTTGTACAAGTAGCCGTTTTTCCTTCTTTATTTTTTTTTGTACCGACTTATTTACTCTTTTATTACTTCTCTTTAGAAAGAGAATAGGCAAAAAAAAAATCCTTTTATTTCTCTGTCTAATTTTGTTTTATATTGCTTTTTTTACTCTTTTATTCCTTCTCTTTAGTACTTAAGAGATATAGACAAAAAATTATCCATTAAATAAGTCTTTGATTGAGTTGACCTTTTCTCAGTTGAATTGTGTTTAGAAACTATTAGAGATTGGTGCTGAAAATTTGATATTTTATACTCCATCCGTCCCATTTTATATGACATTTTTCAAATTTCGAGATTCAAACAAATCTAACTTTGACCGTAATTTTTTCATAAATCTTTTAAACATTTTGAATTATCAATTGTTGTGAATTATAGTACTTTTTATGTAATTTACGAATATATAAATTTCATTTCAAAAAAATTGAAAATTTCATGCGCAAATTCCCTGTCAAACATAAACTGTTTGACTCTCGAAAAACTAAAAGTGCCAAATAAATTGGAACAAAGGGAGTATTTTTTTATTTTTTTTGTAAAAAATGTATAGGTAAATGAGAGTATCAGACTTGTTTCATGACTCACATTTTAACTTTATAATGATCAATGTAAATGTAATGTAACACTTGTAAGAAAATAATTATCAAAGATTTATTTTTTAGATATATGACTAGCGCATATACGTACTAGCTCCATTTCTATGATTGCTCTATCCATATGAACTAAAACTTTTTTATGCCTCCAAGCTCTGTCTCTTATTCTATGTAGAGGTTTTTGAATAAATCTCATTATAAAAATGAATTTAATTTGGCATGATATGCAAAAACATCTCGATGGTAAGCACGAATATGCCAATTCCTACATCAAAAGATGAGGAGAAAAGTCGAGCAAATGAAGCAACAAGCTCATCCTCAGCTAAGGCTGAAAAAATTATATCTGGAAAACCAGAAAGTAAAACTAACCAAAGCTGTGCGTGTATACCTTCCTTTTCTTTTGTCGATGAATAGTCCTATCACTGCCTCAGCAGTTCTCCCTTCAGGCCATGAACAGTTTTTCACCCTAACGACCTCAGTCTCCGGGAATGTGCAGGAATTGCAAGAATAGTTGAAGCAGAAATTCAACAAACCCAAATCCCAGAAGAATACGAAATTCGATTTGGAAAAACACAAGAAATAGGAAGTACTAGTAACCCTAGACTTTCGATAGAATATGGAAGAAATTCAATTAGAAAAAGTATATCCAATAGATATCCACTAAAAATTGAAACTCCCAATATAACAAAAAATATATGTTGTATATCATTATTTACCTCAATTGTAATTGCATGCAAATTTTTTTTATATTATTTTTTATTTAAAACTAAAACAACAGAGGACCTGTCCACTTTTTTGTTCATGTTGAGTATTATTATTCAGAAATTATAATTGCTTGCAAAACGTGTGTGTGTATATATATATATTATTTTTTTTTATTTTTTTATTATTATTATTTTCTTATTTTAAAAAAAAATAAAAAATTCAGAATTAGAAGTGGTAAAAAGTTTATCCAAAGGCGATTAAGGGATCTGGGATGAAAATATAATTATTTGAAGGGTCCTCATAACACTATAAGTCACATTCAATTTTTATGAAAAAATAATCATATGTGAAAACAATCGGGTAAACTAAAATTTGATTGAAAATTCTACTATATTATTCTACTTTCTACTATATTATAAAAGAGAGTTTAAGCCCAAATATAATATATAATATTCAAGTTGGGGACTTTTAAAAGGAAGTTTGTTGAATATTATATATTATATTTATTATATAGTAGAACTTGGGCATAAACCTATTTATTATTATTAATATTTTATTATTTTCTACTATATTATAAAAGAGAGTTTAAGCCCAAATATAATATATAATATTCAAGTTGGGGACTTTTAAAAGGAAGTTTGTTGAATATTATATATTATATTTATTATATAGTAGAACTTGGGCATAAACCTATTTATTATTATTATTATTTTATTATTTTCTACTATATTATAAAAGAGAGTTTAGGCCCAAATATAATATATAAT
>NW_006239192.1:324413-329986 GCF_000226075.1 Solanum tuberosum | reverse complement strand
AAAAATATATGAAAATTTGGATGACTCTCCAAATTTCATTTGTGTCACATAAATTGAGACAACAAAAATAACATATATTGGGTCCATTTTAATTCATTTGTCTTATTTTTATATTTAAAAATTGCGTAAAATACTATAAATCATGATAATTGACAACATAAAATATTTCAAAAATGTTGTATGTGGGTAGTCTTATTATGCCTTAAATAGCGTCAAACAAAGTACAGGTTTGTGATAAAAAAAACTTATTCCTTTATCCATGCAAACAATCGCTTCAAAAACTCGATTATTAGCCCCAAAATATACAATTTATATTATTGGGCCCGTGCATAGCACGGGCAACATTATCTAGTTTTAAAAATACAACGAAGTGTACAAAATGTCCACATAAAGTTAGAAAAAAGAAAGCCTATACTCAAAAGTTTTTTGAATTTGATAAGTTCGATTATCGAAACAATGATTCATAAAAAGAAAAGGGTGGAGGAAGCTTTTTTAGTGGCTCTTGTAAGAAATTGGTCAAAGAAAAGAGATTATTGTTGTATTTCTACAAAAGCAAGAAACACTTGGGCAAATAATTAATATACAAAACTTATGTGATAAAGAAGCAAGAGTAATCACAATTCAAAAAATAGTTTGCTTGTTTTACATTAATGGGATCCCATTCAATGTGACTCACTGAAAATATGATTTGAACGATAGCAACCTCAATTTATTTAATTAAGTTTAAGTCGTACATTTCGACAAAATACAATTTTACAACTTAAAATAAAATAAAATTAGGGAAAAGTATAACAAGACAATTTCTAAAATTATGCAACTGAAATCTTAGAATAGTGTCTTGATATTCAAAATTTAAACAAATAAAAGTTTAGAATAAATATCATCAAATTTGGAACTTAATTTAATTGTAAATAAAGAGGCTTTCTATATTTAAATGCTTAGTCAAAATTTCAAGTTATCAATAATGCATACCGATGGAAAAAAACAAATTAAATAGTGCCTACTTAATAAATAGGTATATACTTGCTGCCACATAGTATTAAATAAATATATCTTCTTCTTTTTAAAAACATTCTTAATTAATACTCCATCGATCCCTAATTACTTGTCCACTATTGAATTCACACGCCTATTAAAAAAACAACTAATGACATAGTGAGTTTACCATTTACCCCTATTAATGATGAAGTGGATGAAAAGTTCTACATTTTTCAAAGTAATTAATTATTTAATTGAGGGTATAATAGGTAAAAAAAAATTGTCCTTTCTTGATTTGTCAAAATGGACAAGTAATTAGGGACAACTCAAAAAAGAAAAGTGAACAAATAATTAGGGACAGAGGGAGTAATATATATCTTCTTCTTTTCAAAAACATTCTTAATTAATTATACTTAGCGCATCATCGATGAGCATTAATGCAAAATTATTAGTCAAAAGTAAAATTAAACGTGTTGCCCATGATTGCCTTAAGATCCACTTTTCCAAAAGACTGATTTTCATACCTCATTACACTGTTTTATTCTGTCTGTCCAATATTGAAAAATTACTAAATTGCACGCTTTGTTCATTTTACTAGTTCATTATTTCAAAAAGAAAAAAAATTATTTTTAACATGTTTAATTCTTTTTATTAATTTGTTTTTAGCATTAATTATTTAGTATTTTAAAAATATTTTTAAGATCTATTATTAAACATTAATTAATATGAATGATATAAAAAAGACTCATATCAATTTTTAAGGGATGTGCAAATTTCAAAATGCACAAGTAAAAATGAATGATTTTTTAAAGTATCTCTTGGTAATGTATCAACAGATTAAATCTATATATATAAAGGAGAATGTTAGACATACTGATGTGACATGTTTCTAAGGGCTAGAAAACTATTTATCTTTTTTGTGATGTTTTTTGGCCATTTTTAAAATTTTAAAATACAAAAAATTCACCTAAATATTAAAGATAGACACATTTAATTCTTTCTTTATCAATATTCATATTTAATTTATTTTTATCATTAATGCTATTATTTTTCCCTTATAATATTTCTCATTTTCTTCTTTTACTATTTTAATTTCTTTTCTAATGATATTTATATCATTTCTTTAAATTACTTTTTCCCCTTTTTAGTTCCTTTTTACTTCTTTTTTTAATTTATTCAATTCAAGAAATTTATATTTCTATATAATATAAAGTTTTTTTAAAAAAAAAAATTACGATTTTGTTACCCAAATATCATTATTTATGACATATATAACATTTCCTTAATCACTTCTCTTCCTTTCTTTATTCTTTTTTATTTTTTATTAATTTATTCAATTTAAGAAATTTATATCTCTATTTAGTGTAAAGGTCTTTCTTTTATCTTTTTGATTTATGTTTTTCCTTCTTTATTTGCTTTTAAAGTTTCACCTTCATAACTTATATCTATTAAACTTCTATTTTTAATAATATAATTAATTTTATGACTTTTAAGTTTTCATATTCATAACCCACAATAATTAAATTATAAAATTTAAGATACTTTATAATATTTGTCCATTTTTGTCAATATAAATTCACAAGTTTTTTGTTTCATGAAATTTCAACTCAAAATTATTTTTTATATTTTATTGTTCTTTGTAGTATTATTCTATTATCAAATCCATGTGTTAACTTGACACGATGAAGAAAACTCTTGAATGTTGGTTAATTTGATAAAAAAGGTGTTGGCCAAGAGCTCAAAAAAGTGGGCACTTATTTTGTATTCGTATTTTTATCTATTTTCTTATGATAAGATTCTAAGGAAGATGTGTGTGTTTGTGTTTGTAGAAATCTCAAGTCTAGGATTAGAGAAATCAATGATTGTATTGATGATTAAAATTGTTAAGTACATACTCCTTATATAGGGAGAGAATTGTAGATTCCTAAGTTAACTATACTTAGAGTCCTACTAAAATACATATTACTACTATAATAATAATAATGTAATTATAAATAATCTAATCCTAGTCATAATATAATTCTAGTCATAATCTAATCCTAATCGTAATATAATCCTAATTAATATAAGTAGTCTAGTCCTAGTGCGACTCTAATTCTATAGCAGTGATGTAAACTCGTCAGTCAGCTTCGTTGGACCTGTTCCTTTGACATGTTCCAATCATCAGCTTCCTTCATCTTCAACACTTCGTTGTAGACACGTCAGTCAGCTTCGTTGGACCTGTTCCTTTGACATGTTCCAATCGCTAGCTTCCTTCTTCTTCAACACTTCCCCTCAAGCTAGTGAGTAGAGGAACATTTACTCCTAGCTTGCTTCAAATATCCAGCAAAAAAAAACTTTGAATACCCAACAAAAACTTGTTTTGTCAATGCTTCGGTATGAATGTGATGTCTAGTCGTTGCTTGTGACAATTCATCTGCAGATTGATACGAGTAGTTCCACCAGTAAAACCACTTAAGAGCAGTATGATTATTCCTACCACAGATTTGACATGACTCAATATTATTCCTCTCCTTATTTTCACTTTGGAAACTTTTATTGTTTAGAGAACCTGATCCATATTGACTATACTGAGAACCTGTTCCCTGTCCAGCAGGCTTGAAACATGTGTTCTCTGGAGTTGATGTTGTTGTTTCCTCTTCCCCTGCCTAACATGATTTTGGGGCCTGACCTTTCACATATGCCTTTAAATTCCTTGATGTATTCATCAATATTTTTGGTTCCTAGCCTAACACTTTGTAGTTGTTTAAGCTGAAACTTTTTTTCTTTTGTTGCCTGAAGATAAGTTTCTTCCAAACATTCCCACATCTCTTTGGCAGTTGAGCAGCCCACAATTAGGTACATGCTTTCTTCGGTCAAGGTGCTTGAGATTCAACTCCTTAGCAACACATCTTTCTCCTTCCAAACATCAATGGTGCCACTATCTTTTGCATCCTTCTCAACTGCTACAACTTCCCTAGCAGTCTGTACAGTGGAACAACTACTTTTACTTGGTTCATTCTCTGTGATTTGAATCAATTGGGATATGTGTGTCCTCTTTATGAGGTAGTTTGCTGGCTTAAGTTTAATGGAGCAAGCGGCAATGAGTTGGTGAAGTACTGAGGAGGTCGACATAGTGTTGGTAGAAGTGGTCATTGCAATTTAACGTGTTTTTTTTTATTAATACTCAGAGAGTGGAAGAACTTTTATGCTCTGATACCATGTAGAAATCTCACGTCTAGGATTAGAGAAATCAATGATTGTATTGATGATTAAAATTGTTAAGTACATACTCCTTATATAAGGAGATAATTGTAGAGTCATAAGTTAACTATACTTAGAGTCTTACTACAATACCTATTACTACTATAATAATAATAATGCAATTATAAATAATCTAATCCTAATCATAATATAATTCTAGTCATAATCTAATCCTAATCGTAATATAATCCTAATTAATATAAGTAGTCTAATTCTAGTGCGACTCTAATTCTACAACAGTGATGTAAACTCGTCAGTCAGTTTCGTTGGACCTGTTCCTTTGACATGTTCCAATCATCAGCTTCCTTCATCTTCAACACTTCGCTGTAGACACGTCAGTCAGCTTCGTTGGACTTGTTCCTTTGACATGTTCCAATCGCCAGCTTCCTTCTTCTTCAATAGTGTTTTCTCCATGTAACTTCTTTAGTTTGAATTTGTATCATTTTTCATTATTGCAAGTTTGTATTTTTGTTTAGATGCAAATTAGTTATTGTAACTTTGTGTGTAATAATACTAACTACTAACCAATGTTCAACAATATTATAGTACAAAAAACTATTTATATTTTTTTTTAAAGATTCCTCCATTTTGTCCATATAAAATCATATTTTTTTTATATCATGAAACTCCTACTCAAGATTATCCTTTTTATTTCATATTTGAAGTCGTGTTTTCCATGATTTGATATTGTAATAAAGGTAGATTAAATAAAGAGGACTCTTAGATGTTGATCATTTAGTGAGAGGGAGTGTTGACAAGAGCTCAAAAATTGTGCATTGATTCATTAATATTTAAAAAATAATAATCTATTTTCTTATGATTAAGGTCCTAATGAAGGTATGTGCATTATGTTCTTTCTATGTAATTTCTTAAGTTTTGAAGGTAGGAGCATTTTGTTTGTACATTCGTTAGACGGAAATTGGTTATTGTAACTTTGTCTTATGCTAATTACTATCAAGGTTCAAACATTATTGTTGGTAGATTAGAAAATTTTAAATATATATCAAATGTTGAAATACAACCTTTTTATTATATTTTTTTACAATACAAAGAATCATTTATGTTTCTTATGATTAACATCCTAAGAAAGATGTGCTTTTGTTACTATAAAAAGATACTATTAAGTAGGATAGAGGAAGGAAAAGAGAAAAAGAAGAAAAAAATCAATAAAATATAAAACAAATACTACAATTAAGGGTAGAGGCAAAATTAAAAATATGAATATTTATTTAGATAAGTAATGATGAAAAATAAGAGGAAAAATAACAACAATGAGTTGAATAAAATCGACACCTCTCTTTGGCCAATAATTCTATTTGTTTATTAATTTATTTTCACTATAATTCTATTTA
>NW_006239192.1:319778-323874 GCF_000226075.1 Solanum tuberosum | reverse complement strand
ACTTTTTTTTGTTTCAATGACTAATTTAGATTTATTATTTTGATGGTCAAATTTATTTATGTTTCACTAATTTTCTTGTAAAATTTATTATAGATGACCCAATTTTTTTCCAAATACAAAAACTAAATTACAATATAACCGAAACAATAGTTTTAAATTATAATATAGCCACAAAAAAATTATTTTAAATTTTTTTCTTACATTAAGGAATAAAAGAAAAAAATAAAATAAGAATAAGAAACTCAAATAATGATAATCAAAGAAGTTAAAAATAATTTATGTATGGAAAAGATTAAAATATACCTTGAACTTTGCTAGAAGGATCATATATATCCCTAAATGATTTTAAAAAAAATTAAAGGTTAAATATAAAAATTTAAAAGTAATTTTTTCACTCCCTTTAAATGAAGGGTATATGTGAGCTCATTTTGTAACGGTAGGGGTATATGTGAGCCGTTTGTATAACGGTAAGGGTATATATGAGCCATTTTCATAACGATGGACATATCAGCTCCAAATGACAAAGTTGAGGGGTATATCAGATCCTTTATACGTGAAATTATTGTATCTGAGGTGCTGAAGATCTTTCAAAAATAACATCTCTACCTCCACGAGGTAGTTAATAAATCTTCTCCCGAAACTTCATTTATAAAATTTTACTAGATATGTTATTGTTGTATAAAACAAATTTCAACATATCATTATTCATAACCTTATTCACAATAAATATCACATATATATGAAGCGTAAGAGTTGCTAACATCCAATTTTTGGTGCGAACTCGAACAATGAATATATTTTAAAGAATACAAAAGAAAAAATAGAGTTAATTACTCAAAGGATCATTGAACTATGTATTCAAATGTACGAAGTAAAATTATATTTTATTTTATTTATTATAGAAAAATCATTAACTATGCCTATAACATTTGGATGGCTCTTCAACAAGTCAAATATATACACTCCATGTATCCAACAATACTTGTCTATTATTGACTTTGCATACTTCTTAAGAAATTATAAATAGAAGGGTAATTTTTCTAGATCACCTTTGAATATAATAAATACAATGTCTTGAAAATGTAATAGGGAAATAACTATAATTAATAATAAAGGTAAATTAGGAACTAAGTGTAAAATTATTCATTGATTTACAAATATTGTTGGACAAACCCAAAATATAGTATAGTGGACAACTATTATTAGATGGAGGAGTATATTTTACCCTCTATTATCAACCTTTAGTTTTGCGTTTTTAATATATAGTAATAATATTTTTTCCTTTGAATTTATATTATGAATTTACCAGTAATTAAGCTAGTGATAAATTAAAATGGATATACAAAGTGTACGTAAAAAACAGTACTAGTATAATTTGTGGCAATATTAGTTTTACGAAAATAGCGGAAGAGGCACATAGCCGTTATGTCCGTTGGAAGCGTACAGAAACGAGAGTTATAGTAGAAAAAATAGCTTTTTGTCTGAAAATAAATCAACGCAATTCCTTTTTATTGGCTATCAAAAGCATAAAAAAGTTGACCCAATAATCATCACAAAATAAACTCATTATTAGTATTAGTATTAATTAAAATTAATAATAATATTCCTACTCTATTTTTCTCCTTCAACGATTCTTTTTCCAAAGGTTTTCAATCCGTTGATCAAAGGTAAAACCCTAACCCGATTACTGTTTTCGGATCATCGATCTTCCTTGTTGTAGTTTTTCGGTTTCTTTGTTTGTTAATTATTGGAATTGAGTTAAATTATCGTTAATTTCGGGAGTAGGTTTAGTAATTGAAACTGACTGCATTTATTTCTTCTCAATTCTGTAATGATTTAGGAATTTATCGGAGCTATCATGTTTTCAATCTGCGGATTAGGCTTATAACTTTCTGTATTGATCCGATGGTGGAGTTTTTAATTTTTCGTCAAAGTGATGATATCTGGATTTTGGAAACAATTGCTTATTTTTCTCATGGAAGTACTGTTTTATAAATCCAACTTTGATTTGGTTAACAGAAATAATTTGATTTTGGATTATTTTTTTCACTAGTGTTTTCTTGTTAATTTGTTGTTTCTGATGCAAATGGTGTTGGCTGGAATTGTTACGAAATTGTATAGTTGTCGAAATGGAGCTAAAGCATTTGGTGATATAAAAACTTTATTAACACCTGTAGTTGTTTGTCTTTATTTTTAGGTGATTTGATACCGTTTACTGTCAATATACTACTTGTTGCAACTTCAATGCCTTCAGTAATTTCGCCTCAGTGGCAAGAGAAAGCTAATGGATTCTTTCAATCTTCGGGTAACTCATTTGGAAATCCAATTTTAGGTTTCTACCTTTACTTTGATTTTGTATGTTTGATAACTGAATCTTTGATGCAGGGGTGAAGTTGAAAGAAGCTGGGCAGTCTGCAGGATCATTTGTTGGTGAAGTTGCGAAAGATGCAAAGGGAAATGTTGGCGAGGTTGCTGAGAAAGTTGGATCAGTAGTCAAAAGTCGATGGTCGCTCCTACAGCAGCCATCAACAAGACATGCCATGCAGGAGCGCTTTATCTCTGCGGCTGCTACAACCAGCTTCTTCTTGAGGAAGGGGTTTTTGGAGACAAAAGATAAGGTTGCTGTTGGAAAGACAAAAGTTGAGGAGGTATTACAAACATCAGCAGTTTTGTGGAAGATTTCCCAATTGTGAATAATCAACATATCCCGTATTCTTGATTTAGCCATACCCATAATAGAAACCATTGTGGTTTTTTCTAGCCTTTACTTTGTTATAGAACACTAGGAGATGTCAACGTATCACTCGGGAATCGGGATGACCACTAGAGTTGTGAGGCATTCAGAAGTGACTGTTGTGCTTTAGTTAGATACTGATGGGGTTCATGAGCCTATCCTTAAATAGCAGAAGGTTTTGTGATTCAATTAAAACATAAGGGGAAATTGTACTAAACCTTCTTACTAGAAACAGAATCATGAAGCTTTTACTATGTGACTTCTGTTCAAAGCTCATCCATCACTAGCAGATTTTGATGTTACAAGATTTGGGTTTAGGACAGTTACTATTGACCCTCTCCTCCACTCCCCACCCCGCCAATTCATAAATGGAGAGATTTGGGTTTAGGAGAGTATGAAATTTTGTATTTTGAAATTTGAGGTCATCAACTAAGCCAAGGGAAGTTAAATAGAAGAGTTTATTTTTCTACTGTTAAAGTTATTGGCTTGACCTCTTTGATTCTTTATGCATAGATCTCCAATGAGATTCTGTCCTTGTAGTATTTCCTAGTAAAAGAGCTATTATATATCAATCAAATCTTATTTACAGTCTGTTCTGTTGGAGTTGTAAATAGGGATACAGAGAAGTATCTGCTTTTATTCAACGAGGACTTCTATTTAGGTTGTGAAAGGTGTTCACCTTGGTTTTCAGTGTAGGTTTGAATTGTTTGATGGTAGGTCAACTTTTTGTCTTTGTAAATGTTAGGTGTCTAGTCACTAGTGAATGGAAGAAGTCATACAGCTACGATCTTCATAGTGATCATTAAGTGATGGCAATGTTTTCTAAAGTCCAGTCTAATATGAAACCACACAATCAAATACCTAATTAAGACAACAAATTTGGTTTCAAAATATACAGGGTATAGTTCCCATGTTTGGCACTTTAATGGAATTGTTGTTGTATATATCTTTGAGGGAAGAAAATGAGGAATGGATGAGAGATGTTGATCTTATGATATCAGTAGTTAAAAACCTTAAGTACACATGATATGATATTTTTGAATCTTTTGCAAAGCAGTTTTAGTCTGAACTAGACACACATGCAATAATTTTTTGTTCCAGGTGGCAAAGAAAACTGCACAGAAAAGCAAGACTTTGCTGACTGATATCGAGCGGTGGCAGAAGGTGCATGATAATTCTCACTCTTTTCCTTTTTCCTCTCAAATTTCTCTATGGCTTGGAGTTTAAAGTATCTTATCTTTTTTATTTGAAATGCAGGGAGTTGCCAGCACTGATGGTAAAATTTCTTCTCTCTTGATCATTGCATTACTTTCTTATAAGGATTTGTGTTCCTCATTTTTTTTGGGGGGTGGGGTGGGGTGG
>NW_006239192.1:312198-318775 GCF_000226075.1 Solanum tuberosum | reverse complement strand
TGGGGTGGGGTGGGGGAGGGGGGGGGGAATGGGATGGCTTTTGTTGGTATCCAACAACTCCGAAACTTCTTCTGCTTAATTTGTCCTTGCCACTCTTTTACTGGATTCTTTTTTAGTTCATTTAAGAATAAAGGACGGTGTAATAGCAGATGTCTGTTATACTTTGTCACACTTCTTCCATGTCCATGAGTTGTAGAAATCAGTTCAACAGTTATGAATATGGAATGAGCCATATGATTATTTGCTTCCACAAATCTCTCAGGAGACATTTTTTTCTGGCTATAGTGACATATCTTGGTTTATCCAGTGTTTGGAGTCCCCATCGATATCCTTGTGCAGAGGCAGCAATCAACTAGATCCGTTCCTTTTATCATGGTGAAATGTGCAGATTATCTTGTCTTATCAGGTGAGAGATGTACCAATACATACAGCAAACTGTCATTAGTCATTACTGTTATGTAAATTTTCTCAGACACATCTAAATGATGTTATGGGAGCCTACTTTTGGTCTAGGGCTGAATTCACCTGAGCTATTCAAGGCTGAAGGGGATAAAAAGGTCATACATCAATTGGTTTCTTACTACAATCAAGGTATTCAGTTTCTAATCTCAAACATATTTTATTTGTCAAGGGATCAATCTATTTACTCTTTAGTTTGCTCATTTGTGTTGTAGATCAAAATGCACCAATACCTGAGGGGGTAAATCCGGTAGATATTGCAGCTCTGATGAAGTGCTACCTTGCAAGTCTACCTGAGCCATTGACAACCTTCGAGCTTTATAATGAAATAAGAGGTGCTCGTTCAAGCATACACGCAATGAAGAATACCTTAAAGAAGATTCCAACTGTCAACTACATGACACTGGAATTGATCACTGCGCTGCTACTCCGTGTAAGCCAGAAATCTCTGGTTAACAAGGCAAGCTTATTCCCTTTCTGAGTGAACAAAATTAGCACCCACCTCTCTCTCTGTGTCGATCTGGATATGTGCAGATCTTTGGATTTGAAATTGTCTTAGTGTACTTGTCATCCTCTTGGTTTTTGGAGTTGATGTTCATAGAAACTTCGCCTCCTTCTAAGATGAAGAAATTGTGGGGTGGGGAATTGTAAAACATGATACAATTTTTAACACTTGGGTTTTGAACTCGCTAATTGAGGTGCCTAGTTTCTATGATAAGCCTTTGCATATTCTGAATTTTGTTTTATTTCTTTTTGCCCACTTGATTGAGATCTAACAAACTTGTTACGAATAAATCTTCATCAATAAAAAAATGCGAGTTCTTTTTTTCCTTATCACCAGATGATTGAGATCCAAAAATCTTGCTCCTTGTGAGCCTTTATCTTGTACAAATGTGCAAATTCTTTTCTTCACTGCGGTTTATATGCTTCTCACACTTTCTTCCTGGCAGATGGATGCTAGAACTCTTGCAACGGAAATGGCTCCAATCCTTATTTGGCAAAGAGGACAGAGTCCACACCAGTATGACCAGTTCTGGAACCATTCAGCAAAATCTTCTTCTAAGAAACATATAGACTCCAACTCTAACTCTAGTGCATGGGAGATGCTTGAAGGTCTGTGTTTTTGTTTATTCCTTTCTGTTTTCTAGTGGGTAGTGTAATATTTCATTCATCTTTATAATTTTTAACACAAATCATATTAAATGAGGGGTGAATGGATACCTCAGTATCCAAATAAATTTTGAGCATTAGCACGTCGAATCTCTTTCTTCTGTTATAGACAGACTTAGAAAGTTTAAAACAATGTATTGTGACTAGTGACCCTGTTTTATTTGGTAAGAAACCAGTTGACATATTAAAGTACCATGTGTGAAGTTCAAAAGTGGAACTGCAGGCCCACACCTGGAGATTGCTGGTGATGGGAGAAAGATCTTCTCTCATACTAGTAATGATGAGTTATATAAGTAGGTAGATATGATACAAGTACGTAAAGACTTCAAATAGGCTATATATTGACTCAAAATTTTGAAAAAAAAGATAAATGTAAGAAAATTTTGAGAAAGTACGGAAGTTAATATTGAAACGTGTATCTGTATTATTAGATGTGTATCAGAAACATAATATATTGTTCGGCTAGAATGAATTGTAGAAAGAAGTTATGCAAAGATTAACTTAAGTTGTGTGCTATAACTGCTATTTTAGCTTGTTTTGCATTTCAATGAAATATTTCTACTACTGCAACTGAGACCTTAATTTTTAGTGTACATTCTCTATTGGAGTATGTGTAGCCCGTTGAACGGCTATTTCCAAAAGATTTGTGTTTTCTGAAGACACCCAGGGTAGAACATGTTGTTTTATGTTCCTTCTCATTTCTCTTTTGGATGGAGATTTTGTGCTAGTGGAGGTTTCCACTTCTTACATTTGTTAATGTAAACTAGGAGTAGGTAAAGAATTGCTTTGAATTCCTTGATTTTCTGCAAAAAAAATTAAGCCAGAACTAGTAACAGGTTGAGTTAGTTATGTTTATTGAGACATATTTCTCTTTCGATGGTAATATCTGGGAGTATGTTCTATTTACATTAGTTACTTGGAGTAAAATCATTGCATTTTGAGATTGTTATTTGCAACTTATAACAACTGCTAAAAAACTTGCTCCATTTTTCACCTGTGATTGTTTTTGCATCCAGATGAAGATGAAAATGCTGATGCATCTTCTCCCATCCCCTTGGATGATGGACAGCCAATCGACTTGGGTGCTATTGATGCCATTCAATGCTTAATCGAACATCATAATGCCATATTTACCGATGCAAATGAGACTGTTTGGCGATAGTATTGAATCAGACTCTCAGATTGGATATATTGCACAGATAGAATGTCTTTATCCATGGTGAACATCAGAAAAAAGTTTGGAACTCTTTACCATCATACTTGATTTTCTCATAACATTTAGGAGTTTGTAACCGTGGCTATGTAAATTTTTGATTGGGATAGGCATGCATAGGTTCAGAACTTGTGTTTATAGCTCAGTTTTTTTGTTATGGGGTGATTGTTTGGATGCTATTGAAGGTATATAAAGCATAAAAGAGCTTATGTGCATACTTGGTGTTCATCTTCGAGGTTGCATACTTGGTGGAATTTTAATTGAGTTTCATATAATGAAGAATACAAAAATAGAAACGAAAGAAGTCTTGTTGAAAGGAAATCAGCTATACAATACATGGATCTAGAAATTCCACTAGTATTTGGAATATACAACAATAATAAAGTATACAATATAATTTCACGAGTGGATTTTGATGAGGGTGATGTCTACACAACCTTGTTTTTACCTTGTAAAGATAGAAAAATTGTTTTTAATTGATTTTTGACCAAGTAAACCACGTCAAAATCAAGTATACGAAGAAGAGCAAATTATGACTCAAGCTCCGTATCATAATTTTCTTATTTAGAGTCATATCCTCATACTTATAAGTATCCTTGCATAGGACAATGGCTAATTGAACAGTTGCATCTTTCACTTTCATAATCATGGCTTTAAACTTTATTTTTTCTTAGCTAATCATTATAAAAGTCTCACATATATTCCTAGAAATTTAGGGCCCGTTTGACCATGCGGTATGAAATCATGATATGGAATCATGATATGATATCATAATATAAAATTATGAGATGAAGTTAAAGTTTTGTTTGGACATGCGTTATAGAATTTTTGTGTTGTATATTTTCTTATAAACATAAGAATCTCATAAATTGTAAAACTATTAAAATAGCCCCAATTATTTATTCAATCTTACCAAATAAATCGCATAATAAATTATTACAAAGCTATTTGTTCTCCACTTAAGTAATTGTTTTCTCTAACTTTAATTCAATAAAAAAAAATTGAACATAAATTGTAGTACACTAGTCTTTAATATAATCCCCTCACATAATACAGACAATCTCCTCACGTGGAACTTGCATTTCTTGATCATATGACCGAGAAGACGAACCAACATTATTACTTTGAGCCATTTGTTGGTCAATATCATTAACAACTATAATTTCATGCTCATAGACCATAAATATTTCATCACTCAATTGGTATTCTCGCAAATAATTATGTAACACTATACAAGCTATGACAATTTTCACTTGTGTGTCAATATTATAATGGTTTATGCCTTGTTTCACTTGTGTGCAATTACACATTTTCAGTGCATTAATTTCGTACTAAAAATCTAACATATTGGAAGTAGTGATACATCACCAATTTTGTCCTTTTTCATATTAAATTGCTTTAAATATTTGCATATGTAGCCGAAAGAGAATTTTTTTTATTATGAAAAGCCAAAAAAGTATCACTCCCTCCGTTCTTATTTATATTCACCAAATCAATTTCTACTTTATCATTTATATTCACCAAATTAAAAGTAATAATAACTTTTATGTTGGTGAGAAAAATAAATTTTAAAAAGTAATGACGTGATTATAAATTTTATTTATATATGACATAAATGGTTATATGGATATAAATATAGGGTTGTTTTAACAAAATATAAACTTGTAGATTAGTTTTTGTATTTAAAAAATCTCAAATTAGAATATGAGAATATGAAATTCCCAAATCATAATTTTTAAGGAATATAAAATTCTATTTCACATGAGATGGAATCAGCATAATGTGATATCGCACGGCCAAATGCTTAGGGGTCGTTTGGTGTGAAGGATAATACCAAATAGTCCCGGGATTAAATTATAGTACCGAATATTTTGTTGTTTGGTTGGCAAGTTCGGGATAACTTATCCCGGGATTAATAATTAATACCGGGATAAGTTATCCCTCTCTTGGGGTGGTATAGTAATCCCGGGATAACTTATCCCGGGATAAAATAGGTAAATGACAAAAATGTCTCTTTCAACCCTTTTTGTTATATCACTTTTTTACATTAATGAAGGGCATTTTTGTAAACAAATAAATTGTTCTTAAAATTTATTATTTTGAATACAACAAACCAAACACTCAATAAAAAATAATCCCAACACAACTTATCCCATCATAACTAATCCCAACATAACTTATCCCAACATAATTTTATCCCCATCATAACTCATTTTCAAACCAAACGACCCCTTAGAATACTAAAAAAAAATAAAAATCTAGTAGAAAAGCAATGTCAGTATGGAA
Source organism: Solanum tuberosum (assembly GCF_000226075.1). NCBI lineage: Eukaryota > Viridiplantae > Streptophyta > Magnoliopsida > Solanales > Solanaceae > Solanum > Solanum tuberosum. Next base: position 313,647 of record NW_006239192.1, on the reverse strand, counting down.
AAAGGCAATTATTTGTTTCAGTGAAAATGAAATCAAATATAAATCTTATTGCTCTTTCGACGGGAGTACACGGAAAAATAAAAATGTATAGTTAAACATTATGAATTTTTTTTGGGGCTAAAGAATTGCAGAGTGAAAAAAAAAAGCTAATTGAACATTGAGCATGAAGAAGCATCTCTTCCTCTTCACAGTACTCATCTTCTCCAAGGTATAACCAAAATTCATCAATACAATTATTATCAAAACATTGCTTCCAAGCAATTTCGTCTGATTTATAAATTTATTACTGTATGAGAATAGGCACTGGTGAATGAAGTTAGGGCTTCCTTGCTATATCCAGTAGTTGTAAGCACTTGGCCTTTTTTGGAAGCTGTTAGAGCTGCCTGGAACGCCGTTGACGGTGGTTTTTCTGCAGTAGATGCAGTTGTGGAAGGTTGTTCTGCTTGTGAAAAACTAAGATGTGATGGTACAGGTATATGCTCATTCTCATTTTATACTAATTGTTTCCTCTTTCTTCATGATTGATTAATTGAAGTAAATTTTGTGATGCGGGAGTTAGTATTGAGGAGATTTGTGTCTGTATAATATTTTAAATTTTTTTTGAAGAGGTGAATCCATTAACATAATCTTGCAACTCTTTTAATTGCACAGTGAAGATCTTCGCTCAGATTACTTCACATCTAATTGGATGCTAGGAAATATGCGAGTTTAAAGCAAATATAATGAAAAAAAAGTTGTCTTGGTCATTCATAAAGTAGTTCAATTTCTACATCTAAAGTGGTGTTCTGTTCCAAGGATTTTGATGGCAATAATTGTAGTGATCACTCTTTAGTCCTCAAACTGATACTGTCCAAGAATATTTCCAAAGTTGAAGAGTTCATAGTGGAGGTACCATTGTACCACCCCCATACTAAAAATTGAAATAGCTAAACTAGAAAACTCATTGAAATCCCCAAATGAGTACAACATCCAGCAAAGATCTATGCAATGCTCTACACCACAGAAGTTCCTTGTCAAAAATGTCTTCACCACAGGAGTTTTGAGCTACATGAAATAAGGAAAAAGTTTTCTAGTTCTTGGGTATCTAAATGTATTGTGACATAATCATTAAGCTTCTGAACAATATTTATAATGATTCCTTTTATACTTCTCTCGACTTTACACACACCCTCAAACAGAAAGTAGTGAACTAACTTGAGTGCAGTATCAAAAAGACAAACGCTACCACCAAATGGTTCGCCCAGAAAGGCATAGTGTTACCAGTATAATTATTAGAAAGAGAAAGAGTACTTCCAAGACATTCACCAGAAAGAAACAAAAAAATTATAAAAACAAGAAAAAATTAGCCAGGTATACAAGTGTAGGGCTGGCTGCCAAAAGTAGGAACAACAAAAAGTCTCCACCAAGATCCTAGAGATACCAATACCATGATATATAAGAGGGGGGGGG
>NW_006239192.1:302300-311416 GCF_000226075.1 Solanum tuberosum | reverse complement strand
ATGAAACAAAATGATAATAAAGGGGGGGGGGGGGGGGGGGGACTCTTGTTGAATGAGTTGGTTTACAAGATACAAGGATTTCTTATATAGGATTTTGAGTTACATGAAAGAAGAGAATTTGCCTAATTTATTGAATTCCAAATTGTTGCATTATCATTAAAATATCCTCAACTTTCAACAGTAACATGAACATTAAGTATATTATGCTTAGTAGTTCTCTAGGCTTCCAATCATACCGCTTCATCTACCACATTTTAGTTGACCTATTTCAATGTAAAAGAAGGTTGAACAGTTGACAAGTTAGTCCTACCATTGACTGTCTGTTGTCAAAATAAAAATTAAATACATTTAGTTCAGATATGGGAAATTAGTACAATTTTGTCCTAAAGAAGAATATTGATGACAGAAAAGTCAGCCAGTTGTAAGGTAAGAGTTGATGCAGTTGAGCATCTTGCTGCTGGTTTATACAATATGATACTTGAATTACTATAGCAGTTCATAAGTATTATTTTCATGTCAGTTGGGCCTGGTGGAAGTCCAGACGAGAATGGAGAAACTACACTTGATGCCATGGTCATGGATGGGGTAATAGTTTTCTGTTTATTCTTGGATGTTGCTTCATGATCACTGTGATGAAGACAAACATAATTAAAATTTATTTCGGATTTGCTAAGACATTCATAGGTAACAATGGAGGTCGGCGCTGTTGCTGCTATGAGATATGTGCCAGAGGGAATTAAAGCTGCGAAGTTAGTGTTGGAGTATACTAAACATACTATGCTTGTCGGGGATCAAGCCTCAGCTTTTGCCATTTCGATGGGCCTTCCGGGGCCTACAAACCTAAGCTCAGTTGAGTCAATAGAGAAGTGGACAAAATGGAAAGATAGTTCTTGCCAACCTAATTTCCGGAAAAATGTTATCCCTAGAGATAGTTGTGGTCCATTCCATCCCAATGGGCCTTCAATAAGAAGATGCCTGATGGATAACGAGCTCAGGCCTAATGAATTTGGATCAGTTAATGTAGGTTTACATAGCCATGATACAATATCCATGGCTGTCATCGACCAAGTAAGTTGTTGGTGTGTTCTACTTTATTTTGCTTAGCTTGTTGGCTTCTTTCACTATAAATTGTTTATTCGTTTCTTTTTTAGATTGGACAGATTGCCGTTGGAACATCAACTAATGGAGCCACATTCAAGATTCCCGGAAGGTGATGATCTTTACTTGTTTATGCTATGAGAAAACATTGTGTGATCTTTCAACGCTTTACCATGAAGCCAAAAAAGAACTTCAATGACCTTTTTAGAATTGTTGTGCATATGCCACACACTTTTATTTTTGCTTTAGTAAAACAAAGTACTTCGCAACCTGCTAATTATATCAAGGAAGCTGCAAATTTTGTTATCAAGTTTACTGTCTCTTCCCTAAAGGGACCATTCTCGTCTTAAAAGGGAAGAAGTAGAGACAAATTACATAATGTTGTGGAGGGATATGCCATTTATTCAGGGGTGTCTGAATAAGGTGAAACAATTTATAAACATTTCAAAAATTGTTATGAAGAGTTTACGGCTTGATCTATCTATTTTGGATGGAAAGAAAAAAATAATCCTTTACAGGTGGTCACTAAGGTGTCAAAAGATTAAACATTTCACATTGTCGACTTCTGAGGTTCTGTCAATCTGCGTTTGTAAGTTTTGGAACTTTGTTAAGCAGGTACCCAGCAGAATAGTTGAGGTCACGCAAGCTGGCTCGGACATTGCCATCATAAAGAAGAATTTGGAACTTTGTAAATGCTTGATATATTCTGCAGATAACACTAATCCACAAAAATATAGGTTCATGATAGCTATCTCTTTTGTCCTAAGCTGTCTATGTTTAACTTTTCCCTTTTCACTATTCACGGTTTATAGGCAGAGGAGGAATTTCTTATAATAGAATGGGAAAATTTAAGTTGAAGTGTCTAAAAGTGGCTCTTATATATGGGAAACCTTTAATCTCATTGAAGGGAACTGGACCGTGTTTTTGCATCAAGTGAAGGAAAGGTGGAAATTTAATTACAGAATGAGGGAGCATTTCTTGATACTTAGATTAGATTTTTTGAATAACTTTCTCATTCTCTTAATCAATTTGTAGAATGTCCACTTGCTTCGATATTTGATCGGTGGTAGATTTTGCATAGAGTATACTTGCCTCTACAGTAGAAATTTACTTCTATCACAGAATAAAGCCATTACTTCCTTTACCTCTTTTTCAGAAAACATATGAAGCATTACCGTGGTGATGCAACCACAATATTTTATCAAACTGGTTTTGTTATTTTTCTTTTGGTTTTCTATCTTTAACAGTTTCCTTTTACTTCTTCTTTCCCTTTTAAACGCAATTGTAGGGTTGGTGATGGACCTATAGCAGGGTCTTCAGCATATGCCGATGCTGAAGTTGGTGCTTGTGGAGCCACTGGGGATGGTGATATTATGATGCGCTTCCTTCCGTGGTATTTCGCAAGAACTTCCTCTGATTTTTTTGTGCCATCATGTACAGCAGAATTTCATTTAGAAACTAAGTAACATTAGCTTTCGAATGAAATAGGTAAATATGATACAGAGACTGTTTAGAGTATCTGACCTGGTAAAGTCCGAAGGAAGGGTTTTGAAGGTTGGGGATTATACCTAAAAATGTGGCATGAGAATAAATAGCGAAGTGTTCCTCGGTCTTTTACACGGTCACACCTGCAGGTGGTATTCTGTGAATGTTAAATCATTAACATATGATGGTTGGCAGCATATTGCCATATGGCGTGTACAAAAGATTTTGCTTGTGTCAAACAAGCATTTTAAAGGTCTGGTTTGGTTCCTGAATCAGTTATCCTGGAAGTAAGAAGCTAAAGCCCCTTGAATAAATCTAGCTTATCACAGTTAGTTCATAACTTCTCGTGAACCCCACTTCTCATCCTAGGATAGAAAATTTGTGCTATAAGCGTCTAAATTAATAGTCAGTATACCTAGTTTATAGTTGATATTGCTGGCTCTCCAGATTCTCTTGCAGGAATCACAAGCTCTAGATAAAGTTTTAGATTCGTTCCCCTGATTGATTAGTGCTTGGATGTGTCTTCTTTTTTGTTTCCTCTTATACTTAATAGGGAATTTAAAAGTTTCTAGCTGAACCAAATTCATGTTTTTAAGCTTAATTTCCTTTTTTTATTTTATTTTTTATTTTTTTGAGAAGGCAACATATTTGTATAATTATATAAAGACTACACCAAAAACTATGTAGTCACCCACAATTACAAGGACTGCATAAAAGCTCTTATACGCTTGGTTTTCTCACAAGGAATCTAAAACATCAAAAATAGATTCATGGTCCTCTAAATACTTCCCTTTACACCAAAAAATAGAAAAAACTAGACACTTCATTTCATCTTCTGAATTTGGCTTGATTTATCTTCAAATCACCTTTAATTCTTTCTTCCCAGATTGTCCACCAGTGCAAGCTGGGACGATCTTCCATCTCTCTTCTTGACTGGATTGATTACCTTAATTGTTCCAGCAAGTTAAGAGTTCAGATATTTTTCCTGGAATAACCCACATGATGCCTCTTAAGCTGATGAAAATCCTCCATAACTGTATAGTCAACTTACAGTGCAAAAAAAAAGGGATGATTGATTGTCTTTGACTCTTCTCTACATAAATAGCATCTTGAGCATAGATGATAGCTTCTCTTGATTAAATTATCTTGTGTCCGAACTCCTCTTTTGCTAAAAGGCACGTGAAGCAAGCAACTTCATAAGGAATTTTCACTTTCCAAATCAAATTCCATGACCAACAACCTATCTCATTATTTGATAAAGGGAAAAGGGTCCGATATACCCCTCAACTTTGTCATTTAGAGCTGATATACCCCTCGTTATGAAAGTGACTCATATATACTCCTACTTATATACAAATGGCTCACATATACCCTTTTCCTCTAACGGAAATGAAAAAAAAATTGTTTTATTTTAAAAAAAAAATATAATCTCATATGAGTATATTTAATCCTCCTCAAACATATATATATTTTTTAACTTTTTTTTGTTTCAATGACTAATTTAGATTTATTATTTTGATGGTCAAATTTATTTATGTTTCACTAATATTCTTGTAAAACTTATTATAGATGACCAAATTTTTTTCTTCAAATACAAAAATTAAATTACAATATAGACAAAAAAAAATAGTTTTAAATTATAATATAGCCACAAAGAAATAGTTTTAAATTTTTTTCTTTACACTAAGGAATGAAAGAAAAAAATAAAATAAGAATAAGAAACTCAAATAATTATAATAAAAGAAATCAAAAAATAATTTATGTATGAAAAATATTAAAATATACCTTGAACTTTGCTAGAAGAATCATATATATCCCTAAATAATTTTTAAGAAAATTAAAAGTCAAAAATATAAATTTAAAACTAATTTTTTCACTTCCGTTAGATGAAGGGTATATGTGAGCTTATTTTGTAACGGTAGGGGTATATTTGAGCCGTTTGTATAACGGTAAGGGTATATATGAGCCACTTTCATAACGAGGGGAATATCAGCTCCAAATGGCAAAGTTGAGGGGTATATCAGGCCCTTTTCCCTTTGATAAATTGAACTCCTTATAGGCTAAATTGACAGAAAACTTCACTTGCTTATTCCCATTCCAATTCAAGTAGTCTTCAGAGTTACTGATCCACTTAAATTGTTCCAATTGCCAAGGTGTTGTAGAACTCTTTTAACCTTAACCAATCAATCCCCAAGTCATTAAGTAATCTTCTGAATGTAAAGTTCCCATCTTGATCAGCACGTATTTCTCCTACTATTGCTTCCTGTTGTTGATACAAAATGTATACATAATTTAAAAGGAGATACATAACATTTTTCTTTGCTGTTTGCTGGATATCAGTTATCAGGCTGTGGAGAATATGAGATTAGGAATGGAACCCAAACTTGCTGCAAAAGATGCTATATCACGAATTGCAAGGAAATATCCAAACTTTATTGGCGCTCTATTTGCAGTCAACCGAAATGGAACTCATGCAGGTGCATGCCATGGTTGGACTTTTCAGTACTCTGTCAGAAATCCTGGGATGAACGACGTTAAGGTTTTTACTGTTCACCCCCAGTGATCCCTTTAGCATACCCCGATTCTATTGAAGTTCTTTATCTTCCATAAAGCCGCATTCTTAGTCTCTTTTGCATATTGCAGAAGAGATATGTCCTTCCATATTGTGAACCATAAAATTTGTCATTGATACAGCAAGTTCAAATTTGACTATTTGCAATGACTATCCTATTAAGCTTCTAATATTTGCTTGTTTGGCAAATTTTAGATATATATGCATACAATATATATGTTGTCCGATCCTTTTCTAGATCTTTTAAATTGTGGAAACTTAGTGCACTAGACTATTTTTTTTTCTTTCTTCCTGTTTTGTGGACTAAGGAACCTAATTTATGGTCAATCCTGAGTTTATTGTTGAAGTGTAAAGATTATTTTGCTGATTGGACATGGATCTGTTTCAACATTGATTAGTTCTATAAGGGAACTATGAAAAAAGTTTGAGTTGGATTTGCTTATTTCAAGTGTTTTTCAAAAGTAGTTTTGTAGTGTTTGAGTAAAAAAAAAAGGAAAGAAAATTTAAGGTGAAAACAACAAAATATAGTCCTAAGCTCATTCAAACAAACTTATGATCGAAATTAATTTTGATGGGATAAGTTATGTTGAGATAAGTTATGATGAGATTAGTTATGTTGAGATTATTTTTTAGGGAAAATTGTATGAAATAACAAATTATTAATTCAAATTAAATGTTATAGCCATAGTTTGTTTTTTTTGCAATTCGTAGCAAACATTCATGTTTTTTGTCATCTGGCGAGACCCCACTCGGAAGGTATATTTGTATATGTGAATTCCCTTTATACAAATGTGTTGTATAAAAATTAATTGTATATATATAGCATTTATTTGTATATAATTTGTTGTTTGTATATGTGTCATAGTTATACATAACAAGACATGTCTGTATGATCTCTTTATGTATATAAATAGTAATTTTGTTTATATACAATTAATATGATTTAGCTTATTTATACAGATTCAATTTGTTGTTTGTATATTTTCCATAGTTATATATAACAAGACATGTTTGTATAATCTCTTTATGTATACATGTAGTAATTTTGTTTATATACAATTACTATGTTTTAGTTTGTATACAGATCAATATACAGATTACCGAAATATATAGATCAAGAACGGCAGGTTTTTATGTATAAGTATACCGAAATATATAGATTAATAGGCATAGCAAACATAAAGTTTGTTATGGAGCGCAATTATACAAACTATAGCTATAGCATACAAATATGATTTTTATGCTTACTAAACCTAAAATTTACTCTATTTTTTATTGGTTGTTTGGTTTGTCACATATTTTTTTTTGGTTTCCCACTCGGTGTCCGGAGCCCACATTGGAGCTCCGACTAAATTCGGATCGCGTTCTACAGGACCCATTCGGGGTGGCGCTCCCAACAGGATTTTCTCCATATCCAGGGCTCGAACCCGAGACCTCTGGTTAAAGGTGAAGCACACCCACCAGTGCACCACAATCCATGTTGATGGTTTGACGCATATGCATGACATAATTTCTAAGAATAAGTTATTTGTTTACAAAAATACCCTCTAAGAATAAGTTGTTTGTTTATAAAAAAAGGCTTATGGATACTTTTGTTATTTATATTTTTACTTATTCTGGGATTAATATTCCACCCACAAGTAGTGATAACTTATCCTAGTCATAATTATTAATCTTGGGATAAGTTATCCCACACTTCGTAAACAAATAAATAATTGAGGTATATTAAAAACTTATTTTGAGATTATTTTTCTTTATCCATAAAACCGAATGAGTGGTTGGACGTAGATTTGATTGAAATTTGAGAAAAAGGGTTCTTGAAATTGAAAAATGGCACTATTTAAAAATTGTAGTTGTTTTTAACATGTATTCCACCTAAAATAAAATAAAAGGTTGAAACCTTGTGAGTGGGAAAATTCATCTTTAAAACAAATCAAAAAATCATTTCAAAATATAACAAAACAATATGAAAATATTTGCTGAAAATAAAAAAGAAATTTCTTTTAATGTCGAAGCGGCTCCTTAAAAGTTGAAAAGGTGAAGCCAAAAATCCCCTTTTCTGGATTTCTTTTTTAATGAAGAGTGGTGAGAGATATCGTCTTTTTCTTTCAGTGTTATCACACGTGAAAACTGAAAAGTGAAGAAAAGCGCTAAGTCCTCTCTCAATATTTTTTGTTTAATAAAAAACTGTATTTATTATGTGAAATATAAGCATTAAAAATTTCTGATAATGTGCAAAGATGCAATTTAAAGTTTTAAATTCAGGTTTGATTAGTGACACGCTATCTTATACTAAATTATTAGTTCCTCATTCCTAGTATATATATTCATTAATGAATAAGAAACTATAGGCTATATTTATTGTTTAGTGTCGCACTCTTCGAGCCAAAAGACACACAAATTAAACTCCCAAATGGTTAAAATCAACATTAAGCTAGTATAGCCAGGCATGCATTTGACTCCCAAATGATTAAAGTCATTAAGATTAATTAGCAACTACGTTTACATTAAACCAAAAAGATTGCTAATTAAATGTTTTTATTCTACCATGACTTAGCCCTTTATCTTACCTTAAATAGAATGAGTAGATTTTTCGTATGGAAACAAAATATTTTGTGTCTCTCACAATTGAAATAAGTGTGTGAGATTTCATTTTATCTTATAATTAAGTATGATAATTCAAAATATAAGATTTGGGTCCCATTTACTTATAAGATAAAAAAATAAAAATAAAAAGTCTTACACAACTATTGTTAATTGCGTGAGACTGAGACACAATATAAAAAATTTCGTAAGAAATATGAGACCTACCAAGTGACCTACTACTAGAAGAATATAAAAACAACAGATAATGTGTAACAACCCTTTTGATTGATAAATGCGAATAAATATTTTTAAACACGGGTAATGCTAAATGGCCAGAAAAAATTGGCCAGAATTTGGCCAGAAAGGCAAAAAGACTATAATATCCTTATTTCAATTTTTGCATTTATTCCATCATACTTTTCCCTCCAAAACAAAAGTAACTTTTTTCTATTTCCCAAACTCCTTGAACTACTAAAATACAAACTTTTTGGCTACCAAGGGAAATAAAAGTGTTTTTTTGTATATTTATGTGTGTATAGTTCATTCGATTTATTTTTTAAAAAAATATTGTTCAGTTAATTAAAAAAACCGTAGTTTCATTTTTATACATTAATATTTTAATTTCGTTTTTATACTTTAATATTGTTTTCATTACTATACCATACAGATTATGTTCTCTCTCTCTCTCTCTCTTTATATATATATATATATATAACCTACACTCCTTCCTCTACCCCTTCCCGAACTCAATTATGTACACAATGTACCAATGCATACCTTTGAAAAATTATTTTTTTCTCTTAAAATAAATCTCTTTATTGAAGAAGACAATTAAATTTCTCATTAATAATAACTACAAATGACTATCTTATCTACTTAAGATTATACTTAATTATTTTGTAATACAAATTTAGTAAAACATAGTAATTAAGCGTAGATTCAAAAAAATATAATTAAATTTTTCTTTAAATATACACAACTAAATAGATTCTTCTATATAATGGATGTTTTTCAAGAGAAAAAATAATGTAATTTTGGAAGTTAGATATTTATAAAAAAAATAACTGACGAAAAACTTTTGTAACTTTTAATAACACGTTAATTTTTTATATTATAATCATTCCAAACAAGAATTAACATATATAGAAATTGGTAGAATTATTTCACTAATTTTAACCATGAATAAAAATTAAAAGTACTCATATAATACTAATTAAGAGGATGTTTCAAAAAGAATAAATAAAAGATCACTCAATACCTATTGATCAATTATAATACTTTAAAATAGATGTATTTTTGTAGGATACTTAAATTACAATATGTCTAATATATTTAAATAAAGTATAGCATAATTAGTATATACATTTTTATAAAA
>NW_006239192.1:265836-302164 GCF_000226075.1 Solanum tuberosum | reverse complement strand
AAATAAAATTGTATACATATGTATGTATTGTATATGTTTATAAATAGTTAGGCCCTATTCTTAATTAAATAATCAATAAATTCTATTAAGGCATATTTTTAAATTATAAAATCAAAAAATTATATTAACTTTAGTTATCAAGGTTAAAGAGTATATAATTTAAACAATCAAATGATTACAAATACATATTCTATGTATAACTATTGATTTGATATAACTTAAACAATTATTTTAAAAATATTTAAACATATGGTTTAAATTTATTTAAATATATCAATTATAAAATTACTTAATTAGAGGTTATATTAATACTTAATAAATATAAGTAATCATGTTCAAGTTATCAAATAGGCATAACACATGGGCGCGAAACTACAACACTGGTACATGATCCTCTGAGGTTTCTACTAATTATATAACTAGGATCAATATATATGAAATACATGATTCTTACAATTTTTATAATGTATTGATATCCACCATGTCTAAAGTGTATTGAATTTTTTAAATGTCGTTATTGAACTAATTTTAAATAATATTTAAATATAAATTAATTTAAAATATTTTTTATGATGTGTCGATTTCTAACATATTTTTTATCTTTATAAAAATATTGTGCAAATTATGTTGGATTATTATTATTATTATTATTATTGTTATAGTTATTATTATTATTATCTTTATTATAACTTTACGATCTAAATTTGATATACTTTTGTTAAATAAATTGGTTCACATATATCTATTGTTACACAAATAGTTCAGATAACTGCTTCGCTTGATGGAAGTGAAAATATCAATTTTTCAGAATCTATTTGTTTTAATTTTTTATTAAAACAAAAACTCATATAGGGATATATGATCCATCTCATAAAGTTCAATAATATATTTGATACTTCTCACAATTGATTTTTTTTTATTTTTTTATTTAAACGCTTAATTTCAGTCTTAAATATCTTATTTGTGGATTTATTTGCTTATCATTATCTGAATATTTATATTTTTTATTTAATTTCTTATTTTGAAAAGGATGAAAAATAAAAAGAAAGAGTGAGATTGAAATAAAAGTGAGAAAAGAAAAAGAAACTAAAATTATTTTCTTTTGCGATCATATTTTTGTAATTTTTTTGTAGTTATGAAAAGATCGACACATCTATGATAGACTTTACAAGAAGATGAGTTTGAGTTAAAATTATTTTGAATTTAATTTTATGAGTAAGTTTATTTTGTAATGTAATTTTAAATTTATATTCTAAATTTTAAATTTTGTATTCTAATTATCAATTTAAATTTTGTATTCTTTATAGATTTTTTATCAGAAAATTAAGGAAGAAAAAAAAAAACTACATATGTATTGGCCTTTGACCATTTCACAATATTTACTAAAAGAAATTAAAAGCCATGTATGTATGGAAGTTAGAAGAAATTTAAAATTTAGTCAATTTACTATGTATTCTCATTTAATGAAGCTTAATTAATGAATAAATTATTAAGAAAAATATAAATTTGACAAAGAAGGGTATAGTTGTCAAAAAATAAATCAGTTTATAGTGTGAACATGTATTTGGGCCATTATGGTCAAATTATGGCCAAATTTTCTGGCCAAAAGGATTTTTCCTTTAAACACTTACCAATCTACAAGAAAAGTTGATGTCAATTCGAGGCATAGAGAGAGTGTTAATTGTAAGTCGTTGTCAATGAGAAGAAAACGATAGGGGCATTTGTCTACTTTGAGTCTTCACGTAGTTGCCAAGGTACTCACTCTCTCTTTTCATACCTACTTAACATTTATCACAATTGTTGATGTTATTCATTCATAAAATTTGTACACATTTCAGCAAAAAAAAATTGTACACATATTTATTGGTGTAACCGCGTAAAATGAGAAAATCTTAAAAAATGAGAATTTAATTCTCCGTCTTGTAGTTCTCTCATTCATTCACTTATTTACAACCTTGATAACCACGTAAAATGTCACCATTCTTTATTAAGTATCGTCTCTTTTTATTTATCAAATTTTGATTTGGTACACCTATTAAGAAAGCAATGATTGGTATAGTGAGTTTATCATTTTACTCCTAAAATTGATAGAGTTTTAAATGTTTTTACTCACTACATTTTTCAAAAAGGTAACTTATAAATCAAAAGTCATAACTAGATGGTACCCTACTTTTGACTTCTGACTTATTTATAAACTTTATTGGCCTAAAAATGAGTGTTGAAAAGCACTTTATAATTTTTTCAAACACCTCCTAAACTAAAAAAAAAACTACTCCATCCGTCCCATTTTATGTGACACTTTTCGGATTTCGAGATTCAAACAAGTCTATTTTTTACCGTAAATTTTTGATAGATCTTTTTAATATTTTGAATATTCAATTATTGTGACTTATAGTACTTTTTACGTAATTTACAAATATATAAATTTCATTTTTTTAAAATTGAAGATTCCGTACGCAAATTTCCGATCAAACTTAAACAGTTTGACTCTCGAAAAATGAAAAAAATGCCACATAAATTGAAACATAGGGAGTACTTAGAAGTCAAATATTTAGGAAACAAAATTAAATTGTACTCCCTCTGTCCCTACTCCCTATTAAATGTCAAATATTTCCTAGTTTGATGTCCCTTTTTTATTTGTCATTTTTGACAAGTCAAAAAATGATAATTTATTTTTTCCTATTATACCCTAGGTCATTTGGTTGGAAACAAGTTACGTCAGGATTATATATGTGATAATTTATTCCAGCATGTATATGAGATAACTTATCCCATCACTATGGTATAAATGGTGGGTAAGTTATCTCAAATATGACAACCAAACAAGACACAATATTTTTTTATCACATTACTATTTTCTTATCCATGACTATTTTATTTTAACATTCAATTATTATCTTTGAAAAATAGCGAATAAATATATTTAAAAAACTATCAATTAATAAAAATAAAATAAAAAATTTAATATACCAAACAATATTTTTTTAATAGTTACGGTATCATATCAAAATTGACAAATAAAAAAGCACGACGGGAATACCAATTAAACAAGTAAAACGTCCGACTGAGGGAGTAAAGGTCGATGACTATAATTTATAATGTCTGGTTGGCAATTTCTATATTACCCTTTAGATGGTTATTTTAAAATAAAATAAAAAGAATAACTTTTACTCATCTAACAACTATACTCTGAATTTGAACCAACTAGATGAATAAATTAACATTTTCTCTGTTCACTTTTATTTTATTATTATAAATATACATATTTCTTAGAAAATAATGATGGATATAATACTTATTATAATATCCATATTAATTAATACTTAATATAAATATTAATAAATAAATAATATTAAAAATAAAATAATAAATTAATTTACAAGTAAAAGTGAACGGTGAAATTGTGTGTGACACCCTTCGGTATGACCCAATGATTTGAACTTTAGACTTTCATATTAAAGATCTTAAGTTCAAAATTCCTTGCTAACGAAAATAAAATTTACTCAGTGTGCGCCTAAAAAATAACAACTGCAAATTTCCGTGGTAAAGGTTATATTGGCAGTGATGAGCCATGGAAAATGTGGGGTCACATACATGTCCTTAGTAGATACAAAAAGATATTCATGTGTTGTCACTTACTTGTATATAAAGCTGTGATTTGCATTTAATTAATTTTTGACTTTGAAACTTCAACTTTGCCTTTTCCATTTACTCACTGTTCCCTTCCCATAGAACATTCAACCAAAAAAATAAAAATTATTTAATTACTTTCTTCGTCTCCATTTATATAATGATAATATTATTTCAGTAGTCATACAATTTTTTTAATTATAATTTTCTCAAAATTGAATCAATAGCTATCTTGATTTGTAATAGCTTTTCGTATAGCTTTTAAATATATATTAATATATTTTATTTCAAAATTATATGGAAAAAAATGAGTGATTTTAACTTGGTATTCCGAAGAGTTTCACATAATTTGGGACTATTAATTTCTTTAATATCAAATACAAGGAAAGAATGTATTAGGTGAATAGTGATTTGATTTAATTGAAAGATCATAGTGCCTGGATATATGTTTGGTAAACAGAATCCCACTTTAAACGTCAAATTGTTATTTTTGCGTAAAAAGAAAAGGAATATGATTCCTATATCCTGGCAATAAGCTACAAGGTCAACAACTACCAAACTACCCTAATTAACTGCGAACGTAATAAATTGTTAATTTATTAGTACTTCCTTCGTCTATTAACTATGGTCATTTTTCAAAACATTAAATCTATTATATTCAAAGAATAATATAGTAAAAATCATTATTTTATGTATTAATCTCTCCGTCTACTTTTAGTTGTCATGGTTTCCTTTTTTTAGAGTCAAATGAGAAGAGCTTTGACTAATATTTTATGATGTATTCATCATATTGATATGCAAAAAATTGCAGTTTATAGTATTTTTTCGTATAGTTTTTGAATATCTAATTTTTTTGTTTAGTATATCAAATTAATGTAATCTAATTTAACTTTGAAAATTAGTTAAATTGATTTTTGAAAAAACTCTATATGACAATTAAATGTGAATGTACTAAGAATATGCTAAGTTAATACTGAATAAATAAAAATCAAGATAAGGATGACTAGAGATCGATTTTTCCTATCACAATCATTTTAATCGCACTCATTCCACTTGACTTACCTAATGTGATTTAGATCAAGCCAGGTTTAAGTTTGATAGATAAACCAAATGACGTGACCATTAAGGTAAGAAGGTTTGTTTTGGTTAGAAATTAGTCGGATTATATGCACACTAAAATCTAGTTGAGAAAAGCCTTTGTTTGTGGACAAGAGCAGAAGAAGATGCCAAAAATTGATCTTCTACTATGCAATTATAAATAAAATAATTGGGTTAAAAAATAAAAAAATAATTAGAAATAAAATAATTGGATTACTCTAGGATTGACTAAAGTGCGAAGTTGTCATTATTGTGCAAAAACACAAATTCTAGTTATGATGCAATGTATGAGCAAATGGATTTGTGGCATGCTTAAGCCCTTCTGATAAATTCCCATACCTTAAATTACTAAAACCAACTAAATATTCTTTATTTTCATACATTCTGATTCCTCACTAACCAAATCTATCTCCATTTGACTTTCTCTCTTTCTTCTTCTGCCTCTAAGAATTGGTAATTTTCTCTCTAAGTTTCTGAATTATGAATCCTTTCTGGTTTTCTTTGAAGAAAAAATCATAGCCATTTTCAAAAATTGTGTATCTGTTGATTGAGCTAAGCACATGATATATGACTTCAAATGGTATTCAGAATTGTTTCTTTTGGTTCGCGGGATATGGTGAGATATTCCAGAATTAAGTCTGAGATAAAATTTATATGGTGTTTAGTTCTATGTTGCTCGAACTATTCAAAAATGTCAGTCGTTGCGCGTCAGATTCTCCAAAAATAGTGTATTTTTAGAGAATTCAACCTGGGTGTGGCATCAAAAGTGAAGAGTTGACGCAATTAGTTGACATATAAATTTGTACCTACAACCAATCTCAGGCTTAATCATGGGATAAGCTGCCTGGTCCCATCTAATTTTGGAATCATTTTAATTCCATCTTTATAAATTAGTCTAAAGATTATAAATTGCTTACCAAATGAGATGAAATTTATACTGTTTTTTTTTTTGGGTTAATTTCTCTGTTTATATCTTGTCTTGATTGGTAAGGTTAATTGAATTCTTGCTATATATTTGAAACTTTCAACTTCTTGGTTTCTGCAATGTTTTTGAAAGAGTGAAAACAATACTTATAATCATGATTTTTCCTGATTACTAAATATCAAATTTTGTAAAAACATATCTGTGTGCTAAACATGAGTTTCTCTTTTGTGTAATAGAGCCTTGACAGTAAGTGGTTAGATGATGGAAGAAAAAGATGGAGTTGTGATTAAAGTGGAAGGCTTAAGTGCTCTGCCTTTATTAAACTCTTCAACCATTGCAGTAGCTATCAATGGTAAGAAAATGAGCAAATATGTAGTCAAGTGGGCTTTGGACAAATTTGTTCCTGAAGGAAAGGTTTGCTTCAAACTGTTACATGTCCGTCCGCGCATAGTTGGTGTGCCAACCCCCAGTAAGTTGTTTATCTGCACTCTGTTGTGTTTAATTGTTACTTATTCGAAAGCTTTCTGGAGTAGAAAATTTGTTTGCAGAGGGCTTCCATAGGCTAGTAATTGTGATTAATGTATAGACTTCACTAAATTGATGAACTACTAGAGTGTAAGTTAGGCCAGAGAATAGAACATCCTTCTAGTTTGGTGCTTTAGTCTATGATGACAGTTGATCTTGCAACTGAGGTGTTATGTACTCCATATGTTTCAATTTGTTCGCCTTACATTCCTTTTTAGTTTGTTTAAAAAAGAGCGTCTCTTTCTTAATTTGACAACTCATTAATTTCAACATCCATATTATACATATCTTTAGCTTAAGACCGCTAGATTCAAAGATCTTCTCACTTTCTTAAACTCTGTGCAAGTCAAACTAAGACAAACAAATTGAAACGGAGGGAGTAGTACATAGATATCTGATGCTGTGGTTTAGTGGAAAAGGAACATCATTTCAGCTTTGTAGCTTAACTATCTTTCACCTCCACCCACAAAAGGAAAAAGGAAGAATAAGAAAGAACTTTGGTTGCACACCCTTTACACTTGATAAATTTGCTTCCAAATCCTGGAACAATGTGATTTTCTTTCTGGGTGGTGGGGTCTTTAGGCCTTTTCTTGCTTGAGCATGACATGTAACCTTTCTTATCTACGTGCACTCTTAACTTTGTGACAATATAAGCAATACAATCTTCAACTTCGGAAACAATAGGCAAGGAGAAGGGAAAGTGAGGAAACTAGAAAAGACAATATCTAACAAAATCTTGAAGATGCTAAACCTTCCTTCTCATATATTATGTCACACGGGCCCTTCATTTGCCTTAACGTACCCATGCCAAATATATGTCGAAAATACACTAAATATTATCATAAAGCTGCACGTATCACTGCAAAGATGCTTATACACACTTACTGGATATGTCATGTGAATGAGTCCATCTAACATGGTTCATATGCTATTTCCTTGAGAAAGCTGCCAATTTTTCTTTGTACACATCAGTTGTCATTAATTCAAAAATCTGGAAACAAGAATTAAGTTTTGGGACTATGATATGTCAGGACTATGACTGCTTTAATTATAATCCTTCCTTTCTTTAGTGGGAAGCTTTATACCTATTGCACAAGTGCGGGAGGATGTAGTGGCTGCTTTCCGAAAGGATGTGGAGTGGCAAACAAGTGAAAAGCTGCTTCCTTACAAGATGTTATGTACTAATCGAAAGGTAAATATATATCTCAGATAAGTGGAAAATCTCCTTAAGTTATACCACTGATCATCCAAAATACATGCAGGTCCAAGTAGAAGTTTTACAACTTGAATCAGATGATATCGTGAACGCAATAGCACAGGAGATCACCAAGCTTAATATCATCAAGCTTGTGATAGGTGCTTCATCTCGTAGCATATTTTCTAGGTAATAAGATTTATGCTGTTACAAATTTTAATGATGAACTACTGCCAATTGCTGACACTCTAGGTGGCAATCTCTTTATTTTTTTACAATAATTACCAAGGTATATATATTTGCCTCAACTCATATATGTAGTCATTAATCCTTATTGCCACACCTCAAAGTTGTGATACTCGAGAAATGCAACAACCTGTGGGTATCTTAGAAGATACAATGCAGCTAGAAGAGAGGGATGACACCCAATATTGACGAAAAAGTTTATTTATTTGACATACATGCCAGCTTTATAAAGATCCTTGTGGTCATTGACTTGTAAATTGTAATATCAAGAGAAACATTATTCTAGAATAGGGGGAATTTATATGGATTCACTTCTGATGAGCTGTGAAATACCCTCTCTGAAACAAACCTGACATTTTATCTCCTTATATCATACGGTTGTTTCGTTTTAATTTGCTAAAACTCATGTAAAATATCCAAGTACCCTTCTTCCTATGTGGACGAACTCTTAGAATTTCAATAATTAATTAGGACAATGTCAAACTAAAAGAAGAATGCAAGAAGTTTATATTATCCAATACTCAAGTATGAAGCAACTAATATTCAACATCATATAGCTATTCAAAATTATACGAGACACATAATATGAAGAGGATACTTTCTAGCATCATTGCCATTCTCCGTTGTAAGTTTAAACTTTTTATCTGATGTTTAGGGGACAAAGCTTATCCTCAAGAATCTCGGACAGTACTCCAAGCTTTTGTACCATTTATGCTGTTTCAAAAGGAAAATTGTTATCTGTACGTCCTTCTAATTCAGAGATAAATGGAAGCAGTTCAGCTGGAGATAGTTACACAAGTTGCTCAATCACCAGTTCAACAGTTCACACTTCAAGTTCACTAACAGGTAAAAACCAACTGTTTCACCAAACAAAATACTACAACTGTCGGCCTGTTTTGCGTACCTTGGTTGAACTTGTTGCCTTCGGCTGGAGAAACTTTTTACTTGGGTTTATGTAGTTCTTTGCTCCATTTCTTGCTCCCTGTGATTTAGAAATGACATGAATTCACATTAACATCACCCCTAATCTAAGATGGAGCAGACGTTGATTAGTACTGAGTGTCTGGATGTCGTATTTGATGGCTCTAAATGGAAGGCATGGTAGCAACTAATTAATATACCATGCTGCACCTCTATTAAAGCATGTCCCAGGATTGTGATAGCATGTGATGGATCTTGATTGAATAAGTGTCTTTGTAATAAACCTTCCACTAAACAAGGAAGCAGTTTAGTTCGTTCTTAAAAGTACATTAATTAGGCATGGTATAAGAAGGTAATATTTTGGGCCTTCTAATGGAAAAACCACTTGAGATGTCTTCACAGAATAGGTAGTCATTCCACTGTCATTGATTCATTCTCATCATCATGTGATTCATTTTAATCCGCCTGTTGAAAATACACAACATTTTGGTGAAAGATTTGTCCATTCATAATAGAAAATATCTCTCGAGCATATGTCTATGAGTTAAGAACACGTCAATTCGTTTAAGAGTAAGTCTATTCATAAAAGGCACATTGGTGATGGTTCACTATCTAATTCACTCTCCTCCAATGTCTCTTTCATTATGGTGATTCTTGAGTAGTTCATTGCGTCTTATGTGTAGGACTTTGCTTTGCTATTTGCACCAAGGTAGCATGGAAGTATACTTTGGAACAAAGCCTTACATAGCAATTGATTTTTCACATTCAAACTCCATCTTTCTTTTGTTATGCCTTGTCTATTGATTTAGTGTTTCCATAGTTAGTTATTTTCTAATGATAAATTCCATGTTCTTGAGAGATTTTCTATGTGGGAGTAAGTTCATCATTTCTTGGACTGAACAATTTATCTGTATTCTGCTTTTCAGAAAGGTCAGAACCAGACTCAAGTTCTTCATACAGTCACTTCCGTTCTCCTTCACTGCCAATGCAAAGATTTCGAGCTCTTTCACATATTAATCAGAACTTTCCTCATAGAAGAGCATGTTCAAATGTATCAGTCCACCATAATAGCTTATCTCTTGATTTTGGTGATGGTGAGGATGATGTCAGGTCTTGTCCCCAAGGAACATATCTTACTGATGGAGATGACCTTACTTCTAGTTTTAGGAGCTTGGTAACAGACAACTACACTACGGCAGATGATCAAGCTTCAATTTCAGGGGCTCTGACAGATTCATCGTCGAGATATGAGGTATATTCTGACTCAGGTTGTTATATTCATCACTTATCAAATAGGCATAGCTTAAAGTTCTGATCAACTGATGATGACATGATTTCATTTTACTTACATCAGACATGCTTCCTGTCTTTTAATTTCTGTATCTGTCAAAAACAATCTAGCGGACATCCTAGACTTTTAACACCGTTCAATCTTCTAATGCAGACGGACATCAATTTTGAGCTAGAGAAGCTAAGAACTGAATTAAGACATACTCGAGGAATGTATGCAGTTGCACAAACTGAAGTAATTGACGCTTCTAGGAAGGTATGCTAAGGCAACAATGACTTTCAATTTTTGTCCTTTTATGTCTGATTCCTATTGTATTGTGATCATAAACCTACCTGCCACAAACAGATAAATGAGCTGCACAAGCGCCGGTTGGAGGAAGATGTTAAACTTCGGGAAATTTGTTTGAAGGAAGAGGAAGTAAAAGAGTTGGCACGAAAAGAGAATGAGAAGTACGAAGCTGCGAAAAGGGAAGCTGATTATGTGAAGGAGTGTGCTGAAAGAGAGGCAGCACAAAGAAAAGAAGCAGAACTACTAGCCTTACGTGAGGCAAAAGAAAAAGACAAGCTTGAGAATGCCTTGACAGGCCAGGCACATCAGTACCAAGAATTCACCTGGGAAGAAATCGTATCTTCCACCTCTTCTTTCGATGAAAATCTTAAAATTGGTATGGGGGGATATGGAACTGTTTATAAGTGCAGCTTGCATCATACTACAGTGGCTGTCAAAGTTCTTCACTCTGAGGGATCTCATCTTACGAAGCAGTATCAGCAAGAGGTATGACAAGTTAATGAACGAAAGAATGATCAAAATGAGTTTGCTTGATATCTAAAAGAAAATATGATATTTTGTCTTGTCATAAAGACCATTGTACCAAGGTTACCTACCAATATTAGTCTCCTCTATTCTAGAATTCTTAGAATCTGCTCTTTTGTTGTTTCAGCTGGAAATATTGAGCAAAATTAGTCATCCACATTTGCTAATCCTTCTTGGTGTGTGCCCCGATCGTGGTTGCTTAGTGTATGAGTTCATGGAGAATGGTAGCTTGGAGGAGAGACTTTTCAGGAAACATGATACACCTCCAATTCCATGGTTTGATAGATATCGAATTGCATGGGAAGTGGCTTCTGCCCTTGCCTTCCTTCACAACTCCAAGCCAAATCCAGTTATTCATCGTGATCTAAAGCCTGCAAACATATTGCTTGATCGTAATTTTGTCAGTAAAATTGGTGATGTTGGCCTCTCAACCATGATAAATTTGGACGCTGCCTTATCCACCATTTACAAAGATACAGGTCCTGTGGGAACACTTTGCTACATAGACCCTGAATACCAAAGGACTGGATTGATCTCTCCAACATCTGACATTTATGCGTTTGGGATGGTTCTCTTGCAGTTGCTAACAGCAAAAGCAGCAATGGGACTTCCTCACATTGTTGAAACAGCAATCGATAAGGATAATCTAACTAAGGTACTAGATCCAGAAGCAGGTAAATGGCCAATAGAAGAGACAAAGAAACTAGCTATGCTAGCACTTAAATGCACAGAGCTTTATCGAAGAGACAGGCCCGATTTGAAAGATGAAATTCTCCCTGCATTGGAGAAATTAAAAGAATTTGCTGATAAGACTCGAGATTCTGCCTCGACTACCAAATCTCCTCCTCCTAACTACTTTTTGTGTCCTTTACTCAAGGTATGCCACTCTTTCCTTTCCATAACTCTTGCGTCATGATAATGATTCATGTTTCATGTGGCACATAATAGTACCAAAGAATCAATTGTTATGTACTACCAAATTTCTCTTTTTCATTTCTAAGGAGCGGTTGGTTCTTTTGTCACAGGATATAATGAAGGACCCTTGTGTGGCAGCTGATGGTTTTACTTATGACAGGAATGCAATAGAAACATGGCTAAAAGAGAAGGATATATCACCAATGACAAGCCTACCATTAGCTCATAAGAACCTTCTACCAAATTACGCACTGCTTTCTGCGATTTTGGACTGGAAATCAAGATAGGCTGGAAAACATTTAGATTGTTTGGATAGATATTTTTTTAGACTTATAGTCTAGTTGAACATAGCATACCAAATTTATATACCTTAACACAATGAACCAGCTGATAGATTTGGATGTTTCTCTGTAAGTGTGAGATTGAGTAAACAGTCCTATAACATGTTAGTAGGATAAAAATGAGTGACAGTAAGAGAAGAGTTGTGGAAGAAAGTTGCATATGAGACTATGTATCAATCTTGAACTCCTGTTTTCATCACTTGAGTTGCAATGGTCAAATTATTAAACAGTGTGATCTTTGCAATCTGTATGAAGATTTGGCATTTTATGGAAAAAGATTTGGGAATTCTAATCCCACAAGAACCAACTTGGCCTCCTATATCTACAGGAGATATTGGGATTCCCTCGACAAAAATAAGTCATAAGTTATAAATTCAAACTTATGGTTTTTGGCTTATAAGTCATAAGCCAAAAGTCAATCCAAACAGGCTCTAAAAGTCTGTTTTTGTTAGTTTCAAGTTGAAAGTTTACTTCATATAAAGGTTCAAGCTTATGTCATGTATTTCAATAACATTAACATATCAATCAAATCCAAAGCCAGTAAAATAATGTTATGTGTGGGTTCAGATCCCAATCAAATTAATGACCAATCAGAGGTCGTCAAGTGTTGAAGATTACATGTTTTGAAGGCCAATTAAATACTTCAATCTTATTATATACTGCTTTTACGATAGGCTAGATGACTCACACGGGGCAATTAGAATCAAACAAGAGAGAAGACATTTTCAAGTTAATTAAACAAGAGAGAGGACATTTAGGAAAGCCGCTGTTAATACGCAAAGTTATACTAACAAAGACTCACCAATAAATTAACTTTTTCTTCGTAATTTATTTGTGATTACGGTTAATTTTCCATAATGTAAAATTTGTCACTAACGACAACATGCTTGAAGAAATAATAAGAAGAGTATGAAAAAATTAGTGTTAGTTGTGTCAGGCACAACTATTTTTTTTTCAAACGTCAAGTTGAGCAATACGAAGATTTATTAGACATACAAAACATGATTTTGTTCTGATTTTCATTGTATGTCGTTTTCTCTATATCTACACTTTATTCAACAAAATCCTCTGTATATATAACAATGGACAATATATATAATATTTCTTCACTTCATAATTAATTAGTGGCCTTAATTATTTTTTTAATAAAACAGATCACCACTATCTTGTTTGGTTTGTAGATTAGCATCCATAATCTATCTAAACTTTTCAGGTAATGGGGAAAATATACATATTAATTAATAAATAAAGAGATAAGTTCATGAAAAAGAGCCTTATGCAATATGGCCAGGTGAATGGTGGGGTTTACATTGAATGTGCTTTATTGGACATCTCCATTTTTGCCATTTTAAAAATAATAATCCTTCTTCAATAAGTAATTAAGTATTATATAATTCTCCTCTCTTTTAATAATAAATTTAAGTAAATTTATAAGTGGAAAAGTTTCCTTTATTCTTTGGTTTGGGCATTAAGCATGCATTTCCACTTGGCCTGAAAAGTGCTTAAGGAAAAAGTGGGGATTATAATCAATTTATTTTAAGATAAAGCCAAACAGCATTTATGTATAATTGGGACATACAAGCAATTTGAAGATATTTATGGAGTTGGTTATAATACACACTAACACCTGTTTAATCAAAATGTTTCTCCCCGTCACAAAACACCAAACTAGAGCCAGCTAACCTTTACATGGGATGTCTTTTTTTTATTTGGTTTATAACAATAGCATTCGAGTCAATTTTCACACACAAACTAAGTTGTTGACTTGTATATGTATTATTAGATAACTCTTTGAATTGTGATGATTACTCACAAGATAGTAATCATGAGATGGAATCGACCTTTCATTTCCTGATTAGGAATATTGAAGGAGTTTCGAGGAAGAATCATTGTATCTCTTCAATTGAACCTCTTTTGAGTTCATAATTAAGGATTTTATGTATGAGTTCAATTTCTTGTTCTATTGAATTTGATTGTTTTTTATCACTCTGCCAACCACAATGTTAGCAAATGGCAAGTCTCCGCTTTTCTTTTTGATTAATTCAACTCATATATTACCTGTCCCTTACGATACACTCTCGATCAATAAAGAATTTAAGCATATGAGAAGATATTTTTTTGTGTGATAGTATGAGCACGTGCATTGGGAAACAGAGAGAGCATCTTGATATAATGCATACGTAAGAGAAAGGAGAATACAGTAATCAAATCTATATGTAGTAAGCTTATAAATCTTATGGTGTTAGACTTTGTCACACAATGACAAAACTGGCAGATCAATAATGGGAAATGGCTCTTCTTTGTCTTGTTGCTGAAACAGTCTGTCTTTTCTAACTAATGTTTAAGCTTTTAACCAAAAACAACAAAACACTTCACAACTGGTTGTTGGTAATCATATCTTTGGAACTTCCAACTGTCACCAGATTTTCTCTGAAATTAAGGCAAGTCCACTGCTTGTTATCTTCTATCACAGGATAAACTAATTAAATGTCACTCTCTAATCTTTTTACAAATATATCTTGGTCATATCGCGATGTGTACTTCCTAATCCATCAACCCGTTTCTTTATGACAACACTGATACTAGTTGTGTGAGGCTTCTTTTTGTCTCACGAAAAAGTAGACTCAAATCTTACACTTTTGGGTTTATTTTTTTGTGAGACAAAAATGAGTCTCACTCGACTAGTGTCAGTTGTGTGAGTCACAAAATAGAACTTTTTTGAATCTTGAGGATGACATTGGAAGCTAATCTTCAGGATCCAGAAACTTGCTTCTGATTCTTGAGGTGAAAACTTCTGCTTTGCCAAAAAACTGAACACCAACTTCATAGTTCTTGCCAATTGATATAAGCTTCACCACATTCTCTTGCTGTGATTGCACTTAGGGAGTTGAGACATGTCCTCAAAAAACAGTTTCCTCACAAAAAGTCAGTGTGTTGTATCAGCATGCTTATCATGACCTAAAGTATGTTGATATCGATCGATTTGATCAAGTCAGTCAGACGAAACACGTCATGCTTCGAGCAGAAGCATAAAGATTGTCCATTTTACTTTCCAATTTCTTCAAGCTTGCTGAGGACCTGCTTTATAGTAGGCCTAAGAGCAGGTGAGGGAGAACAACAAGCCACAGCAAGCTGAAGGAATTCATAGACATGATCTTCATTAATCGCCCTTTGGCCATCATCAGTTTGGCTAACTAGAATTTGTGGATGATAAAAATCCGCAACTCTATGATCAAGAATCGCACTTTGAATGGCATTAGGCAAATAAATATCCTTATCAAAATTTGGTTTCCTGTAGAATGGTTCTTTCCCTGTTAATAACTCTAACAAGATAACCCCAAGGCTGTAAATATCAGTTTCTTCGCTAACTTCTCTCATCTTGATCAATTCAGGGGCTTTATACCCCTGAGCTGCTGAAGCTTCAAGCATTTCTTGGCCTGCAGTTGGATTCAAGAGAAGATGCAATCCAAAATCGGACACATATGGCCTGAAGTGTCGATCCAAAAGTATATTATTCGATTTGAGATTTCCATGGATTATGGGAATTTCTAAGTCTGTGTGAAGATAGTCTAGTCCTTGAGCAATGCCAATGGAGATCTTACATATGATGTGCCATTTATGAGCCTCACCGTTCCCGTCTGTATCATTAGACACAATGTTCTTAAAACAAATACATTTGTATACTTGAGACATATATTGAAAACTAATACATGTGTATACTTTAGACTTGAGA
The DNA here is from genome assembly GCF_000226075.1 of Solanum tuberosum. Classification (NCBI taxonomy): domain Eukaryota; kingdom Viridiplantae; phylum Streptophyta; class Magnoliopsida; order Solanales; family Solanaceae; genus Solanum; species Solanum tuberosum. Next base: position 286,531 of record NW_006239192.1, on the reverse strand, counting down.
GTGGTTCAACTTAACACGGATTAGTTATTAATGAAACTATAATTTTGACAAAGTACCTACTATTAGGTTCTAAATTGACAAGAAAACTAACTGAAATTTGAGGCAAGATATGTTAAACTATAGCACTGCACATGTGTAGGTTTTTAAATAAGCAGAAGAAAACAAAATCCATTTAAATCCAGAAAACAAACTTTTTCAACACAAAATATGGAGAAATATAATATCAAAAAATATTCGAAAAAAATGGAAGAAAGTAAAGTTCATCTGTGCTTTCCAGATTCAGAAACAGTGTTGTTGAGATGTCACCAAAAAAAAAGTGAAAAAGAAAAGGGAACAATCAAAGGACCTAAAAATTCAAACTGCATATAGATACTAATTATTGAAGTCCCTTACAGTTGTGAGAAAATGATTGAATGAGACTTTTTTCAAGGCACCAAATGGCAAAATCAAGATCCCATTTTTTGTCATGAAAATTTTGTATTACTAACCAATAGAAGAAAACAGAAAATTATTGTGAAAATCAACATCTCCTGCCAGATGCTACAAATCATTAAAATGACCACTCTTGTTTTTTCTTATTCTATTTCCAAGACAAACTTTTTTGAATAAACACCACACCATAGGCTTAAAGATTTGTTAGCACTCAAGTCATTGTGTTTTAAAATTATGGTAACACAATTCTAATACTTACAACGACAATAACATATCTAGTATAGTCCCACACGAACAATTTTAATACTTGTATATTAAAAAAAAACAGCAAGAGCACATACCTCTAATCAATTGAGCTAAAGTACCATGACGATAAAAAGGATGTACCATCAGTTTCTCTCCTCTTTGCCCTGCATAGAATGCACACAAAGGCACCAAATTAGGATGCCTTAAAGACCCCAAAAGCTCCATTACAGGCACAACTTCTTTCATTGTGACAGTACAAGCTGGTCTCAAGAACCTCAACAATGTAAGTCTATCAATACTCAGCAAACTAGCCCTGTATAAAGTTCCATAACTTGATTTCCCAATAACTTCACCAGGGGCATCCAAGATTTCATACACAGTAAGATCTTCACCATCTTGAAACTTGATCAACAAATCTTTTTCAACCCCATCTCTTTCTTTTACCTCAAAATTAGCTTCAACATCCCTAGAAACAATTTCCCCTCTTTTCCTTGTACATAAATAGATCACTAACAACAAAACAATTAAAGCAGTTACTGAACATGGTACTATAATAAGTATGAGCATATGCTTGTGTTCCATTTTCTTGAAAAAACTGACACTTGGGTGTTAAAAAGATTGAAACTTTATGACATTTTAATGGAAAAAAGGAAGATTCAAGATCTGGTTAGAAAAGGGTAAGTCTTGAAAATGCAATCATTTTTTATGGAAATGGAAGGAGTGAAATGTGTAAAGGGGAAATGGGGTTTTTGCGGAGATTGTGGCAAAACAAAATCTTGAAGAGGACTTTGGCTTTGTGAAGAAAGTTGCCGCAGAGAGAGGGAAAAGGAGAGAGAGAGAGAGAGAGAGAACAAGTCAAGATTAGAGAGAGGGAGAAGGGAGTTGTCAAGAGAAAGAGAGAACAGATGGTGGCATGTGCCGTTTATATGGGGAAGGAATTCATTTCTTCATCTCATGTTTATGCTCTATTTTTCTTTGTATTAATTGCCTCTCCATCCCATTCCCTCCATCCTCACCAAAATAGTGTTAGGTTTAGAAGCACAAAATTTAAAAATTACTCCCTCCGTCCCGATTTAATTGTCCATATTTCCACTTTTAGTTGTTCCTATTTAGTTGTCCATTTTGACAAATCAAGAAAGGACAATAAATTTTTTCCTATTATACCCTTATTTAAATAAAATTGTCATAAATAAAGTAAATAAACTTATGAACTTCCCAGCATTGATTAGTTATCTTGAGTGAATTTATTTTGGAATTGTAAATTGTACTATAATGGTAAAATTATAACTTCACTATGCTAATCATTGTTGCCTTAATTTGTGTGTCATTTCTAAAGTGAACAACTAAATAGGGACGGGGGGAGTATATTTTATATATATCTTTAATTTATTATCGTGAAATTTAAAAGTTTTTTATACTTTCTTATACTTCATATCCGATTAAACTAAGACACAGAATAAAACATATGAAGTATTACGTATATAGGCATGTGCAACGAGCAAAGCTGACTCAGGGTTCGACTCAGCTCAATTCAATTTTGATCAAAATTTAGCTCGAGTCAACTTGATTAGGTAAAGTTACTTTTCAAATAAATATATTATTATTTTCTTTTGAGAAAAAGGACAAATATACCCTCGAACTATCATAAATGGTATGTAGATACCCTCTGTCATACTTTTGGGACATTTGTGCCCCTGCCGTCCAAAAATTAGAGCATATATACCCTTTAAACTAAAGGACATAAACGTGTCATAATCTTATCCACCGACCCAACATCTATTAAATATTGGATCGACGGATAAGATTGTGTCACGTGTCCCTGTTTAGTCTTTCGTTACAGTGAAGGACATATATGCTCTAGTTTTTTTAGGGCAGGGGCGCCAATGTCCCAAAAGTATGACAGAGGTATCTACATACCATTTACGATAGTTCAAGGGTAAATTTGTCCTTTTTCCCTTTTATTTTAAAACATTTCTTTTTCTAATAATGTTTTTTTAAAATTAGCAAATGTTTATCTTACTTCAATTCAAAAAAAAAATGAAAATATTTCTTATTTTATTATCATTATTTTTTATCGTTATATAAATATAAATTAATGATGGATATACTATAATCTTATATATGACATATAATATTTGTCGAAAGAGTACATGAAGTTATTCTATTTCAATTGATAAAATGAGATTAAGAAAAATTCATTAGTGACATTTTTATTCTTTTCACATAGTTTAAGGGCATTTTTGACCATTTTCCTTTGATTTAATGTAATTAAACTCTTTATAGACATCATTACTTAATACTATTTTATGGATGGTGCAAAATCAATTAATATTCTAAATTGAAGAATTCAGAAATTAAATAAATTCAATATTTTACAATTTATTATTGATTATTTTGTTCAGTATAAAGTAAACATCATTTAATTTAAGCTCTAATCAGACTCTATTTATGTAATCACCAAATTAAACTACTAATACTTATATTTCTCTTGATCGACTAACTTATTATAAATCTAAATTTTTTTACTAGCGTAACACTACGTATAACTAAATATTAAAGAGTTAACTCGAACTCGACTCAAGCTCGGACCCAACACCCAACCTACTTGTTACTCAACCTATCTTTGAAAAGGGTAAAGATATAGAAGAGGGTAATATTTTAATGGGATTTTCTTGTTGAAAAATACCTAAAGCATTTGTTGGTGGTTGCACGTTGGGAATAAAGACCCCCACAAATTGGAATAACACTTCTAAAACGAAAGAGGACTCCACGAAGTATCCTTTGCCTCTTTGGACCATTTCCTTGACAAGTGACAAATCCCAACCAACAACATATACCTAAACCAAAAGAAACAAATTATATACATGTAGCTAAGAGGAACGAGTTATCGTTACGACAAAGGTAGGGTTCTCGATAAGAAAATATAAAATATACCAAAAAAAATTAACACTTACTATGTGTATATTAAAGATAATTTTAAATTTATATACGATATAATTTTTTGATAAAATTCACCAATATATCGTTGTAGGAAAAAAAGTGATGGAAGTATAATGGAAATTAAAGGGAGTAGGATGTTATATGGTCCATTTTAATTATTTGTCTGTTGTATAAAAGTTTCTTGAAAAGTGGAGAAAAAGAAGGTTAGTATAAAATGCCATTACAAAGAGACAAAGAAACAAGGTGGCATGCTTCCCTATTGCTTCTTTCACTTTTTTGGTACTTCCTATTCATTTTTGAATTTTGACCATATGTTTTTAGTGCCATTACAACTTCTAGTTTTTTTTAAATTTTTTTTTTTTTTTGGAGATTGCCTTTTCAGAAGTGGAAGTAGAATCATGAATATTGTTTCCAAAAATAGTTTTAGATTTAATAATTAATTTTTTTAGAAATTCAGTAAACGGATTTATATATTTGTTGAAATACTGAATTCAAGTTCAGTTGAACTCAATAAATATAAATAACATTCGTATTTATTTGTTACACCTTGATTATTTCATTTGATACCTATAATATAATAACCATAGAATAATTTTATACACTAAGATTTAGATATATATGAATCACCTAATATTTTCTGGTAACCTTGAACTTTCATGGTTATGATAAGTTGATAACCCATGTTGTCACTCTTGATTGTATTGGACAATGGATATCTAGACAACTTGTAAGTAGAAAAAAAAAACTAATAAATGATCTAGTAATTTTAAATGTGTTACAAAATATGTAATTCAAAATATTAAAGATTTGTGGCATCTTCACCTTCTCTTTTCAAGGTCTTAGTTTCTCAATTTTCCTTATATCAATGTATTTTGATGTTATTTATGAGAAAGAATGCTACATTTGACTTGTCAATTTTTTCATTTAAAATTTGGTGGTAGTTCCTTGTCTTAATTATTATTATTCATAATCATATGTTACTGTCCCCACTATTAATCTTGCTTTTTTTCTTTTTTGGTAATTCTCTTTTTTCTAGCATAATCAAGAGGATTTGGCCCCATCCTACCACGTGAGGATGATTGCAAACCCAAAAGCCTGAACGGGTTGTTTGTTGTTCGAGAATTTTTGATCTTGCAAATTATTTCGGTATAAATTCAAAAATTATACGTAAGAATTATAGTATTTCGTGATTATTTAATTGGTAAATATTTTTATCTAACACTTTATAGTGCCTAATCCTTTTATTTTACCCCTGTGTATTACTCCTACAATTTAATTTTTAATTTTTCGTTTGATATTTGACACTCATTTCAAGCTTTAATTAATTTGAATACGGTTAAAAATTTCTTTTTGAAGTAAATCAGTTTTTACGGTTACCAAAAAAAAAACAGTGTTTACTAAAAATAATTTTATTTTCAAAATTCGAATTCGAGCTCCTAATCAAAGGTTTGATTAGTACTACTTGAATTACTCCTACAATTACAAATCATGAATTGCAACAACTACCTCATTGAACCTTAATAATGTACAGCTGTTTTTTTTATCGATAATCAATTTGGTTGGATTGGTCTCTCAAGTTATTAATATCCGGCCCCATACGTCGTAGGAAAGGTGCACCTACTCTCTTTTCGGTAGACATTTCGTCATGTTTCATTGCAAAAAAAAAAAAAGTGAAAAAGTGATATTTACAAATTGAGTTGTTTTTTTTTTCATTTTTTGTGAGTAATTTGGAGTGACAAAAATGAAAACATGTTTTTGTTATTTTTCAAATTCTTGAAAATTCTAAAGTTGAATTTTAAAATTTTATAATCAAATATATTATTCGGAGTTCAACTCAGAAAAAAAAAGTGAAATAATTATTCTTTCCCTTCAAAATTTTTGTAATTAATTGATTTATTGTGCATGGTGACGCTGTTATTTTCACGTATAAAAGTTTTTATTACAAATGTACTTAATTAATTAACGACTTAAAAGTGCATTAATATTTAAGACATTATTAGACAAAACACAATCATCTAGCATGAGAAAAAAGGGATATAATTTCCGTCTTAGAAGTTAGTAACAATTAACTTGCAAAAAAGTTGTAGAGTTGATGATTATTTTATTTCCAGAAGCTTACAACTTTTATTTTTTTGGGTAACTTTTCTGGTCCTGCCAAATTTAGAACCATACTGTTGAGAGACTTCTACATTAATTAGGTGGAGGCAGTAGAGGATTAATTAGTAATGTGATCAAAGTAATTAATTAACATTATTTTGATTTGGGATGAGTTTGTTAGGAAATATAAATCAAACTTGAACAAGAATGGATTTATATTTTTTATTTTTTTTTTTAAAAACAAGTACTAGCTACTAGCCAAGTTGAAAAAGGATTATTAAGAGTTTGGTATTTGTATTTAAATATATGAAAACAAGAGTTAAAGCTATGTGAGGAAAAAAATTGAAAATACTTAAAAAGAACTCCTTAATGTATTTTTCAAATTTGAATTTTGAAATTGAAATAAATGAGCCGATTTAATAAATAATTACTTATTAAAATATTTTTTAAATATTTCCATTTTCATTCATGATTAAACGGCTAATAAATATATCTATGGCTAGATTTAAAGCAGGAAGCAAATGTTGTTGACCTAGCTAGATAATTTCTTATGCTACAAACATTTATTGTGAGATATTGTTGAACTCAGGGATCATTTGATTTTTGAATAAGATAATAAAAAAAAGAAAATAATAGAAAAGAAATTTAAGTTTATATATAACGTAACTATTTTTTTTTTATATTATGGACGTGATTTATGTTGGAATAATTAGTGTTAATGAGAATAAAAATAAAGTCAAATGTTGGAGCAAGTAGAAGGACAATGAGTTGCGATGACTATTTTCTTTTGTTCTTCTTTAAATACTTATACTAAAACACAATTTAGTTCTTGTGGAAAATTCATATGAATATTATTGAAGCATATTTTTAATATTAGAGTTTTATATTTTATTTTTATTTTATTTTAAGTGTGAAAATATGAGAAATAAAAAGAAAAAAGTGTGAATGAAAATATGAAAAAAGAGCAAGAAAAATTTAAGATTATTTTTTTGTGGTTATATTGTAATTTTTTATTTTTGTATTTGCAAAAGAAAAATTGGTATATCTATAATAATTTTCATAAGAAGAAGAGTGAAAAATAAATCTGATTATCAAGATAATAAACTCAAATTATTTGTTAAACTAAAGAAGGCAAGAAAAATAATCTCATGTGTGAGAAGTGAGAAGGAAAAAATATACCCTTAAAGGCCTTAACTTTGCAAAAGATCAATATACTTGCATGGATTTTATTTTTTAAAATAAAATTTGAAAATTAATCTTTTTCACTTACGTTAGATTTGTAATAGTAAAAATACGTATAAACCATTTTTATAACTAATAATATCTAAATAGTAATAAAGTCGAGTATATATCTGACTCTTTACCCTATGTAATTTAAAATGGTGCCGTGAAAAAATTGTTTGGCAATAAGCCAATAATGATGAAGTGCATTGGCTGGAGAAGTAGAGTGATAAAAAAATAGTAGAGAAAATGATGGGTTAGGTAGCGTTGAAATTAAAATGTAAACAGAGCTGAGCTCTGACTTTAAAGAATTTTGGGTGCTGACCTTTTTTTTTCCTCTGTGTTCGAAATTTATATTGGAGCCTCGATGAAATTTAGATTGTGTACTATTGAGTTCATTTGGGGATGATACTCCCAATAAAATTTTATTCGTACCCAAAGTTAAAATTGGAAATCTTTAATTAAAGATGAAACAGTTTCACAACTACACCACAAAATTTGGACGCCGATATATTAGTATTATTTTTTTGGTGCTGACTTAATCCTTACTCAAAGACACCGACATTCAATTAATGTAATGTAATTGAGTGTCAACTGTTTGACGCTTCTTTGATGTTTAGTACATAAGGTTTATAATAATTAATAATAAGACTTTCTCAAATAGAATTTTAAGGGCTTATAGATTAGCTTTACTTTTTCTCAAGAGGCATGATATTGATACCCTCAACTTGAAAAATAAACTCGGAGATTCCTTCATTGGGCAGCACAAAATAATTAATTAAGAAATATGGGAGAAATTTTAAACGGTTGTTTGTGAGAATGCACAAGAATAATACTGAATAGAGCTTTTTTAATAATATTGATTAGTTATACTGAAATTTTTTCTCATCTTATTTGATTTGATGTATTAAACAGTCATATCTTTAACCATATTAATTCATGTATTAATTACCATTATATATTGCTAATATCATAATTTATAGTGTATTAATTATACACCCCATATTATTAAACAAGATGTATAACTAATGCATACATTATATATTTTATCCAACAAAAAATTGAATAATATCATAATTAATACATAAATTAATTTTCTAATACATCCTTTCAAACGAACCCCAAATAATTTGAAGATGGTAGTGAATATGAAAGCACAAACAAAGGACATATATGATCAATGTTTGTTCACTACGTACCAGACGAATAAACCTATTGCCACACTAATTAATTTCAATAAATACTATCTAACCAACTCTTGCGATGTGTTTTGTAATACGGAAAATAGTTTTCAAATTTTGTTCATATTTGGTTGAAAAAAATATTTTATTCAAGGTAAATAAGTTTCTTACATATTAATAAAGATGACTTGTGTAATGAAAGTAGATAAACAAATTCAATAAATAGCATTTCACATTAATTGTCTCTTTTGTGTGTCCAACACACCCCACCTTTATCCCCGCCTCCATATTCCTACCCTTTATCTTTACTCTCATATAGTGTTTGTCTAGATTATACAAAACGTTTTTCGGACAATAATTTCTGCTTACTTATCAAATATCAGACAAATAAATTGAAACGAAGGGAGTAAATGTTATGGCGAAAATTTTTATGGCACAATATAGTTCCAGTTCCCATTAGGGGTTAAGGTAGTCACAAGGTTGGCTCTCTCACTTCTTCTTTTAAAAAAGGATCAACTTTCACAATAGAGGAAGTTATATTTTGTTCTTGTCAATCTATATATGTTAGTAGAAGTATAAAGCAATCAGAGAGAGATGAGGATTGTGCACAACTGCACCCATGGTTACATTAGTTAATTCATGGATTTTCTTGTTCAAACAAGTATGTTTCCATTATTTGCAGCAGAAAAATTATTGGGGATGTCAAGGAATGTAGTACATTGGGTTAGGAAGCTTGAAAGAACGAATCGATGCAGAGGAGCCTAACAGATCACTCCACTGATCTCCAGAGTTGCCCGCTATTCTCAACCCCTCTTCTACCATCTCATTCCTTTTCTCTGATTTATAAATTGTGGCTGATTTGCCATGATCCTCTGATCCCCTGTATAACAAACATTAATCCAGAATTTTAACATGTTGTCACCCTACATTAACAAATATAGGTAAGGGAAGCTTCTTGTATAACTAATCAACAAGCATAAAACAAAACCAGCAGAATTTTAGAGGTGAGATGTAAAGTGAAGCCCAAGAAACTGGTAGAAAAATTTCTTGTATTCCGCACAAAACTGAGGAACAACAATAAACTACTAGGAGTAATAAATTTGATTAAGAAAATTACAAATGGACTAGATGACATGCCCCCTGCCCTGCCCAATTTAAAATTTTCAGAAATTGAGTTTTTCTCTGCCTTGCTTCTCCCCGCCCTGCCCCATTGCAATCTGCAGATTGTCAATGAAGTAGTATGCAATATGGTAAACTTAGTCAATTAAAACACAAAACTAAATATAATGCTATAGGTTCACCTAGATGAATAATATGCATTTTGATTGAGAAATCCGGAGTCTCTTTTCCGTTTTGAAGTCATGTGGACTAGTTGCAGATATCAAAAGATCTCAGAACTACAGAATGAATAAGAGTTTTTTTACTTTTTCTACTTTTTATTTCACCATATTCCTTCCAATAACCATTCTGATGGATTTGCCTATCTAGTTGATAACTGTCATTGTAATATGGAAAATACTCCACTTCTTACTCCCTTAAAGGGCCTCATGCAGATTACTTTTAACTCATTTAAATACTTGACCCTAATACTTTTATACTCAAATACTTCTACCTGGAAAAGAATTTCCATATGCAGAGAGAGATGGAAAGAGAGACACACTAACAGCAATGATTTAGGTGTATCAAGAAGCAAAGCTCTTCTGCACATGCTACTCAAGCTCTAAAACTATCTGATTTTATTTGTTTAAAACCTTACCCTCCATGGATTATTATCTCTAGAATTGTTCCTATTTCTTCTTGAGTTCTGGAGTTATCTATTTCTGTTTTCATTTTGGTCAAGCAAAAGACATGTTTTGCTGTCCTTGATAAAGGAGATATATCAAATATTAATATCACCAACTAGAAAATAAATGGCATTCTTTAGCTTACTAAGTATGGAGAATACCGACATTTAAGATGGAAATGGAATATTGGTGCAATTTGAACGTGAACTCTTATAATCTTAGCACCTCTATATCATCTATGTAAGGCTTCATATGTGGGGGGTTTTTTGTCATGTGGATATTTTTCCAAACTAGGAATTATTAGACCTATAATTGTTACTTTCAGGAGTTTTGGTTCCTCAACATGCCTTTAAAGCTACCTTCTATAGACCAAGTAAAGTTAATCAAGTTCCTGGAAAATTGTTGCCATGTCGAATTCTTGGATAAAATGTTACTGATGAATAAATTTCAACTCCAATCCCTGGATTAAGATCAGAGAGTATAATATATGCAAGCAATAACTTTAAGACCAACTAAGAATAGCAATAATGCAAAAGCAACTACTGTTTTGAGTAAACGATGAAGTACTCATCAAACTTCCCTCTAACTAAATTTATTCTTAAGGAGAAACTGTTTGATTCTTCCCAAGTTAGAAAGATCACCACTTAAACAAGGGTTCTAATTTTAAAGTATCTCTGATTTGCCATACAAAACTAACTATTACTTTAGTCAAAGAATGAAATGGAACCGAATAGATACAGATCATTCATCCAATTGATCTTTAACTATTTTGGGATTGAGACATCGATTGGCTGTGACCTAGATGGGAAGCATTACCAAAACAGATCATAAACCATGCCAACGGGGAAGAACACTTACATGCCTTAACAACTATTCAAAATTCAGTCTTAATGTCTCATATCTCATAGCTAATTCCATTTTCAAAATTTCAAGTTATAAATGACTCATTCCATTGCTAATTTTCCATTTTCAAAATTTCAAGTTATAATAACTCATTTCCATTGATATAAAGTCTGAAGCAGTTATGACTTATAACTCACCTCAATATGAGCTTGTCCCAATCCTGAAACCCGGCATTCATCAAATTCTCCACTGTAACAATTCTGTGTCTTTCGCTACGCCCAGTCAACAAGAAAACTTTGAATCCTAGCCTCATAACATCTTGATAAAGCTTCAAACTTGATCCAATTGCTGGTGCCACTCCCTTCTCAACCCATTTATCGAATTCCACACTATCAAAAACCTCCGACCTACAAATAACCCCCAAAATACCTTATCAGAAAATCAACAAAAATGATGAGTAGCATACAAGAACACATTGAACAATGCTCAAAAAAACTGAAATATAACTTCAAGTATAATAAACAAAGTTCCATTTCTGATGGTAAAAAGACAACCCAATTCAACATTTGTGTTTGTGGATTAAACCAGGTGTTTAATTAGTCGAGGTGATGGAAATATTAATGAAACTCGTACCCATAACCATGTTGGGAATAATAAGGAAGATTGGAAAGCAAAGTCTCATCAACATCAAAAATCCAGACATCTTTTCCATCTTCCCCCAATTTCATGCTTTCAGCAAAGGCTCCAGCTTCACTGGAAACTCTATCAATCTCCATCTTATAAGCCCCACCAGTAATATACTGTCTCACATAATCAGTACATTCCTGTGGAATTATCTTCCATGGGCTTAAATTATTAGCCTCCACAGCAAACCTCCAACTTGTACACTCTAAATGAAGCGTTCTCTTCAAATGGGGTTCATTATTTTCAAAAAACTCAACAATCAATGGCCTATCAACCACATGGGTATTCAAATCTTCATTTGCAAAAGCAAAAGTAAACAGAATCAAGAAAATGGAAATTCCCAAAATTCTCATTTAAAGTTCTGCAAGACAAAATCCTCCCTATAGGATTAAGGGGTTGTTCTTAAAGAGATAAAAAGAAGGAATAGGAAGAGATGCTTGATGGGGTTTCGGGTTTTTGCAGAGATTCTTTGCTTTTCTTTTTCCCTTTGAGAAAGTAAAATGAAATGTGTAGATAATAGTTGAGCTGCGATTTTCGATGCAGATGGAGAAAAGGGAAGAAGATAGAGAGAAAACGAGAGAAGAGAGAAGGAAGAAAGTAATGGAGTCAATGGAGAATATGTCATAAGGCACAGGAGACGTGAGTGTTGGCAGGGCCAATCACATTGCTTCATTCCGTTGGATTGGGCGCGCTCATTCTTATGTTGCCTATAATTCTACTCTTTTTCTTTTCCAAAACAAAGGGAGTCCTCAAATCAACTTCGAATTTACTCATTTTAATTTGATTTTTATATTTATTTCTCATTTTTGACAAAGCAAGAAAGAATAAAAAAAATTCTACTATATTGTCCCTTTGTTTCTAATTACTTGTCCAATTTTCATTTTTTATTTATTCATTTTAATAAATCAAGAAAGGACAAAAAAAATTATAACTATTATATCCTTAATTAATTACTTTGAAAAATATAGAGCTTCTTGAAAATTTTAAAATTTAATTCATCCACTTCATTATTAATAGAGGTAAAATGGTAAACTCACTATATCAATCATTGTTTTCTTAATAAGTGTGTCAATTCAAAAGTGGACATGTAATTAGGGACAAATGGAATATCAATTAATAAGGATAAAATAGTAAACTCGCTATATTTATTACTCACTATCTCCCAATTTATGACTTATGTTTGATTTGACACGAAATTTAAGAAAAAAAGATTTCTAAAACCTATGCCAGAAAATAGAGTTTTTGGCCAAAAACATCCTTCAATTATACCTCAAACTTAAGTTATATCCTTAAAGTATAATTTTTAGCATAAAACATCCTTCATGTATTTAAAAGTGAGTAATTTTCATCCTTCTGTTAGATATCGTCAAAAAACTAAGGGAACCTACAAAAACATGAGTAGTTCACGTGACTATCAACAAAAGTTTTCCTACATAATTTCATTACTTGTTATAAGAAGTTCCTAAAAAAAATATTTAAAATCTTAAAAATTATTGCTTACGGAAATAAAAAAAATGTTTGGAAGGTGTCCTACATGATCTGCTCTTTTTCTCATTTAGTAACAGAAAGAAGCTGGAGCTTAATTATCTTTACCTTTTTCATAGCCAAACTGTATTTAGATCAATAATTTTTTGGGCCAATCTGATATTGAAGTGATCAAAATATTGATTATGTCTTGCATTTGAGTTCTTTCTACATTATTAGAAGTGGAAGTCTCCAACAAACGGCGCTTCTAGCATATTCAATTGAGAAGAAACATATTTCAACTAATAATATTTTAAATATCAAATTACATGAAAAATAAATGAAAAAACTATCAAATTAAGATTTTGCATAATACTAACCTCAATTACCAAAAAAGTTCTCGACAATATTTTTGGCGTATCTAAGAACAATAATTAGGAAGGAATGACTTGATTTTTGTGGGATCTGTTAGATTTCTGATAAATTAAAAAAGAAGGATGAAAATTGTTCACTTTTAAATACTTGAAGGATGTTTTCTGCTAAGAATGATACTTTAAGTGATTTATAGTCACACAATAATTAGTCAAGTTGTTTGTGTGACTATAAATCACTTCATTGAGGGTAACATAGACATTTTAAAGCTAAATTCTTACCAAATGAAGAAATGTGTCATTTTTTTAAAAATGACAAAAAAGAAAAGTAAGTCATATAAGTTGGAGCAGAGTGAATATTATTTCCTTTGATAAATATAGCAAGTCAAAATTTAACAAGTAAATCTAGACAAATTGAGTAATTTTAAAACATTGAGTTTATTATATTAAACGAATGCTTCTATTAATTGCTCTTCAAAACAATATTGGACAAGTAAAAATGAATGAAAACGTAATTAAAAAAATGTTAAGCCTTCCATCCCAATGTTACTTGTCAATTTACAAATAAAGATAGAATTAATTTTTAAAAAACTATTTTACCCTTGAATCAATTCTTTTTAAAAGTACAAATACTATAACGTTCCACAAATATTCCTACATTATTAATCTTTGTTACTGATGGATAAACATACCCAGAGTGTATTAAAAAGGTTAATTAGTAACAACACCCTTCTTATTTATGATTTCTTAATTTGGCAGAACATAGAGCTAGAGATAGCAACATCAAAAGCAGTAAATTTATAATGAGAATCTGTAGTCATTCATTTAACTTAACATCAAATAATGGTTCAAATATATAAGGTGACAGCTTTGGGCTAGCAAAACAACGACTTCTCTAACTGTGAGCTTAGAAAAATACTTTTTAACTGTTGACAACAACAGTAACTCGTTTCTCTTTCCTTTTCAACAAAATTGCCTCCCATCTACAGGAAAAAAAGAGGTTATTCTTTCTATGCTACAAAGGTCCTAAATACTCGGATATAAAACTATCGCCAATACTCTCAAATTCCTGAGCTCTGTGCATAACTCTTAAGTGGGAAAAACATGGTATCGTCCCACAATGAGTGTCCAGTTTGTCCGGTCCTGCCAAGTGTTGTATATGTGCCCTGATATCTCCGTATATAGGGCTAGGAACCGCAGAATGCTGCAAGGTGCTCATTACCTTTCAAAACAACAAGGCGTCAGAAGGAAAAATTCTTGCGCTACACACCCTTGAGGAAGAGGCTTCTATAGATTTTCACAATTAAGCTCAGAGATATTGCCGTAAGCTTTCACCACTCATCGATTCCATCTCCTTGAGAATTGACTTGACAGGAAGCTCAACATCTTCAAGTAGCTCCCCAAGGAAGGGAATGGTTTCGGCCAATAAGACCAGATATTATGTAACACCCCTAAAATACTAGACCAACTCTTGCATGTCGATGCATCATTTCTTAATTACTACAATATGTTTTACTCTTAGGGCCCGTTTGGCCATGCGATATGGTATTATGATAAGGAATCATGAGATGAAATTGAAGGTTTGTTTGGACATGCGATATTGAATTTTTATGTTGTATATTTTCTCATAAACATAAAAATCTCATAAGTTGTAAAACTATTAAAATAGCCCCAATTGTTTATTCAATCTTATCAAATAAACAAAAATTTATAAAATCGCATAATAAATTATTACAAAGCTATTTGTTCTCCACTTAAGTAATTGTTTCATCTAACTTTAATTTATTTTTTTTAAACTGAACATGAATTGTAGTGTACTAGTCTTTAATTTGGTGTGAGTTAAAGTGACTATATGTTGGTGAGAATAATAAATTTTATGCCGGTGAGAATAATAAATTTTAAAAAGTAATGATGTGATTATAAATTTTATTTACATATGAAATAAATGGTTAGTAGATATAAATGTGGGGTTGTTTTAACAAATATAAACTCGTGGATCAATTTTTGTATTAAAATATCTCAAATCATGATATGGAATTACCATATAATTCCATATCATGGTTTTTGGATAATATGGAATCACATCTCATGATTTGGAATCATGAGATGACATCAGCGTAAAATCGCATGTACAAACACTGATTCCATCTCACGATACCATATCATGATATGGTATCGCATGGCCAAACGCCTACTTATTTTGGGAACTTGAAATTTTGTGATATTTGCAACCTTGCTTAAAATAAATTGTGCTCGTAATTTAAGGTATTGTATGGGGTTATTTACGTAATTTTTCTAATTAAAATTTCATATGAATTGAAAGTGTTGGTATCAATTATATACATATAGGTGTATATGTATACATTTTGGGCAGCACACAATAATTTGGGGTAGCACCTTTTAGTGACAGTTGTATATGTGACTAAGCATCACTCTTAAGACTATATTATCACACCTCCTCTTGTCATTTTCGTTTCGAACTGAAGTCCAAGAACCTAAGAACATTTTCTAACCAGTTGTTCATCAAAATCACAAGAGAAACCTTGGTCCTTCTAGCTGGAAGTCGAGACATCCTACCTTTTGGTGAGTAATCAAAACTTGTTTTTTTTTAGCTGAGTCGTGTTTAGTACTTTTAGAATTTTTCGTTCTGTATAACTCCTTTTTCGGTGAATAAATATGATTTGGAAAGCTGATTCCTATACCTACAACTCTTCTATTTATGGTAAACTCTAATTTAGCTTTTATGACTACGAAATAAGGGACGCAACATATGACATGTTCTGTCCAGATTCTGAAATTTGAAATCTTATATGTTCAACTGTTAGTGTTTTGATTATATCTTTTTGTACAAAGCGTATTTTGCGGTGATTCTTGATTATTTGCAAGCTTAAGAGATGTACCTACATCTTTTATGAAGGATATAAATTCCATTTTGGCCGTTTTCTGTTTCAAATCTAAGTTGCGATATGAAGTGCTTTTATTGGGTAGAATTGTTATTTTTGTAGTATAGTCGTATTTGTACAGGCTAGGCTTACTTGTGATGATAACCCTATTTTACACCATCATTATTGAGCTACTAGAAAGTAAATAAGTTATTGAATTCATTTTTTAAGGTTGTATATCCTCGTGTACGAGTTGAAGACTTTGATACACTGGTTGGTCTACGATTTGAACTCGTGAAGTTGTGTTGGACTGTTTTTGTGCTAAAGAACTGAGGTTTGCGTATAAACTTGTACTTGCACTCTTTTAACTGATGGTATATCTGAAAGTTGATATTGGTACCTTGGTTACCTCTTGTCATTTTGCATTGTCGTGTTGGTATCCTTTAAGACGTTAAAGACTCTTGTGTAACTCGCCCACTTGTATGGATTGTTTGATCACTTGGCACTCTTGTTAGGACCTTGTCCTTCTTGTGGCTGTGACTTTGTCACTATTGGCATGCCTCTTGATTCGAATCATTTGTCATCTTGACTCTGGATTTTTAGTCCGTCTTAAGAATTGGAAGTTGTCCATTTTTAAGTACGAACTAGAAAAGCCATTTTTAATATGGTTCTTGGTTCTCTTGATTATTGGGTTTTGATCCTTCTTGATACCTTGTTTGTGCTTGGTGTGACGACATGATGTATATATTGGGGGAGCCTTGTTGTTGAATCTCTTGAAAACCTGTGCTATGAGCGTTCTTGACATTTGGATCTTTAAATATAAAACTTGATACTCTTTATATATTGTTTACTTGATTTATTTATTATGTTCAATTATGCTGCCCTTGACTTGAGAATGGTAACTTGCGGAATTTGAGGGCTCCAAACCTATAGTTTTTACACCACTAAGCTATATGCTTGGCGATAGTTGTTTCTATCGTAGGGGTTGTTCGAGATGATGCTTGAAGCTGGCCATTGGAGATGGATGTTTTGTAGAGCCTTAAGGAAGATCACATTTGCATATAGGCATCTATATTTTGTATAAACCTTGGGACTTGTACATATTCTATGTGTTGTATATTTACATGGGATTTTTAGGGGTAATTTGATCATGTCACCACGAGTTGTAATATAAATATGGCTATATGTTTTGTTCTTTTTAGGTGTGTAAACCCAAGTCTTTTAATATCCTAAATGTACTATTACTTTATGAATGTATGTGTGAAGCATAAGCAGGCTGATTTCGGTACTCGAAAGCTTGTAATATTCTTGTTATTTCATCCTTGAGTATGAGGATAATATATACATGAAAAGCTCATCGGTTATTTTAAGAAACAAAGGATCAAAAGTTGTAGAACTTTAACATAACATATCCCGAAGTTTGCATATCAAGATTCATTGTTGAGTAAGAAAAAATAACAAGATATGCTATAGGATATGTTAAGATATGATGTATTTAACTACATAACTTTACTTAGCTTATTAGGCATAAAAATGATTATGTGCCGTTTTTGTATGCATTCCCAACATCTATTCCTGAACACTATTAACGAAGTCCACAAGAATTCTTCGTTATACTTCTTTTTGGATGACTGAGAAATACATCCAGAACCAACCCTAGCTTTCGAAATTCGGGGATAACGGACCCGCTCAATACCTTCTCCATTTAAATACTAGGCTTACCTCGCATGCGCAGGGATCAAAGGTGCGACTCAAGTCACGAGTCCCTCAACCTTTGCCACTTTAACTAAACCCATAGGAGAATTCTTCTTCTATACTTTTTCGCATAGTACCAAAACCCCTACAGTCTTAGTAGAGACTAAAAAATAGCTACCGCAAAGCATAAAACTAGCTTCTTCTTCTTTTCCTTTCTTTTCAAGCAACCTAATGTTGCTTATCTCTCCGGCGACCATATGGGCTCCATTCTATGATTATTCACGTCTCTTCTTATCCGTGACCGGAGACATCCCTCTCTACAACGACCTACTCTTTCCTTTCTAGAGCAACCAACACCTTCCTCTACACCTGGAACGTTTGGTCATTTATCCCCCAATTTCATGCTTTCAGCAAAGGCTCCAGCTTCACTTGAAACTCTATCAATCTCCATCTTATAAGCCCCACCAGTAATATACTGTCTCACATAATCAGCACATTCCTGTGGAATTATCTTCCATGGGCTTAAATTATTAGCCTCCCCAGCAAACCTCCAACTTGTACACTCTAAATGAAGCGTTCTCTTTAAATAGGGTTCATTATTTTCAAAAAACTCAACAATCAATGGCCTATCAACCACATGGGAATTAAAATCTTCATTTGCAAAAGCAAAAGTAAACAGAATCAAGAAAATGGAAATTCCCAAAATCCTCATTTGAAGTTCTCCAAGAAAAAGTCCTCCTTGTAGGATTAAGGGGTTGTGCTTAAAAGAGTATATTTACATAAAGAAAAGAAGTAATAGGAAGAGATGCTTGATGGGGTTTGGAGATTCTTTGCTTTTCTTCTTCCCTTTGAGAAAGTAAAATGAAATGTGTAGATAATGGTTGAGCTACGATTTTCGATGCAGATGGAGAAAAGAGAAGAAGTTAGAGAGAAAGATGAGAAAAGAGGAAGGAAGAAAGTAATGGAGTCAATGGAGAATATGTCATAAGGCGCATGAGACGTGAGTGTTGGCAGGGCCAATCACATTCCTCCTTTCTGTTGGATTGGGCGCGCTCATTCTTATGTTCCCTATAATTCTACTCTTTTTCTTTTCCAAAACAAAGGGAGTCGTCCAATCATCTAACTCCTGTCTTTTTGAGAAAGAACCAAAATAAATTTCTATTGTACTACTTTTTTTGTTGCTAATTTTTTTTTTCCGGCCTGAAGGCCATTTTATTAATAAAGATCTTTTAGAAACATTTGTCTGGCCAAAGAGCCCAACACCGCCCCAGCCCATCTTTACCTAACCTTAATTAGGAAAGTGGACAGAACCATCGCCCCTTTCGATATTTCCATCTCAATCTCCGAGATGTTCATTGTTGTTCCTCGTCTGCGCTTTTGGCTTTTCTCTTTTGGATGCAGCTCGGCTCCAGGTTCTTTCCTATCCCTTCTTTCCTTTTATTTATTGTTTCCTGACTCCTCTGTATTCTGTGTCAGCTGATATTATGCTGCATTTTCATATCTGCTTGGACACTGTGTTGACCTCCTTGCTTGAGTGTCTTCCACGATGCTGCTTTCAAGCTTTGTTGTCAACTATTTTTTTGTGTTAATGTAGATTAGTAAACCAATTATTTTAGTAGTTGTAATAATCCCCTTTCTAAGATTTGCTTCTCTGTAATACACTTTGATGCTCCCCTCCCCTGTCTGTTATATGTCTGATCTTGTGTCATCATGTTACCTTATTTGCTTGTTTCTTATTTTCATGGATGGAATATGTATTTTGTCCATGTTTGTGATGCATTTGCCTGCTCTTGGTAGCTCTATAAAATCATTGAACTCTTGTATTTCTGTTTGATTAATAGCTAGGTTAGCTAAATAATCTACTAGTTGATTGCTTTCCCTAAAAATATGTTTGATTTCTACCTTTTGTGTCCCCATCTCCTTCATTATATCTTCCATAATTTCTGCAATTTCCCATGGTATTCTCTAAGTCCTCTGTATGATGTTCCTTAGAGTAAGGGAATCAGTCTCAATCAAAAGATTTCGAAACCCCTTCCTAGAGCTGATTTTTAGAGCTTCTTAGATTGCTTTCACCTCTGCTTCTATATTAGTGGCAAATCCTATTCTTTTAGCTTGAGCATAAATAATATCTCCATTCATGTCCCTGAAGCACATCCTAATAGCACTCTCTCCAAGATTTCCTTTGCTAGCTTCATCAGTATTGCATTTCACTTGATCCATCATTGGTGGTTTCCATTGAACAATATGGTAGTATATTTTAGACTTGTATGATCCTAATATATTTACCATCTCTGCCCAGGTCTTTCCAGAAAAGTTAAGATCTGCGCTTCTCCCCATTGTCAGTAACTGAATGTTCTTTGTTACCTGTTTTATTAGTTCTTTCAGTTTGTCGCTAATTACTTGTTTAATTTTCCTTTTTTATTTGTCCATTTTGACAAATCAACAAAAAACAATTTTTTAAACTATTATACCATCAATTAATTATTTTGAAAAATGTAAAAGACTTTTCAAACTTATGCCATAAAATAGGGATTTACAAAATCGAATCAGACCGCAAATCGAGTCAAACCGAGAAAAAAACCCGACTAGTGGTTGGTTTGACTAGGTTTGGTATTGAAAAAAAAATCGAGGGTTGGTTTGGTTTTAACTAAAAAAAAAAAAACCCGAGACCAAACCAACTCGACATTATATGTATAATTTTAAAATTTTATTTTATACATAAAAATATTTACTTTGATATAATTTTTAAATATTTCTTATACTTTTTCATAGTTTTTATCTTTTATTATTTCAAGTTTGAAACTTAGAATTCTAAATAGTTCAATAAAGATTATAGTCCGCAGATGTTGGTAATT
>NW_006239192.1:230134-265736 GCF_000226075.1 Solanum tuberosum | reverse complement strand
TATAAATGATATTTTTTATCTATAAATAAAATAAAATTATTTATATATTTGATTTGACTTTTTTTCTTTTAATTCTAAACCAAACCAAGAGTGGTCGGTTTTTTTTTCAACCGCCAAACCAACCAAACCAAACCACAAATCTTTTTTTTTCCGGTTTTGATTTGGTTCGTCGGTTCGGTTTGACTTGTACACCCCTAATTACTCATATAATATTTTGTGTTATTTTCTTAAGAAACACCTTAGATAGTTGTATTTTGGTAGGACGAAAGAAATATTTGAAGTACAAGTAAATTATATGCAGTGGCGGAACTAGGATTTTCAGTAAGGAGGTTCAAAATCTGAAAAAATAGATACATGAAGTAGCCAAAGGGGGTTTGACATCTACTATATATACCTAAAAAGTTATTTTAATCATGTATATATTATATAATTTTCCGCCGAAGGGGGTTCATCGCCAAAGGGGGTTCATCGAACCCCCTAATAGTAAGGTGGCTCCGCCACTGATTATATGTTTGTATGAATACTTTACCGGAAAAACCCGAAAAATGCGAAAAAATCCGGAAAAACCCGAAGTTGAAAAATCCGAGTTTTATTGGTTTGATTTATAGATTTAAAAATTCGACACAAATAGTTTGGTTTGATATTTGAAAAATTCAAACCAACCCAGGCATGTACACCCCTACCATAAAATAAGTCATAGTTGTTTATGTGACTATAAATTATTTCATTACGGATAAAATAGACATTTTAAAGTTAATTTCTTACTAGAAATGTGTCATTTTTTTTTAAATGACGAAAAAAGAAAGTAAGTCATATAAATTGAAATAAAGGGGATATTATTTTCTTTGATAGATATAGAAAGTCAAAATTTAACAAGTAAATTTGGTAGAACATAGAGATTGTGAATACACTAGAGATAGCAACATCAAAAACAGTAAATTTATAATGAGAATTTGTAGCCATTCATTTAACTTTTAACATCAAAATTATGGTTCAAATATAAAAGGTCACAGTTTTGGGATAGCAAACAATAACGACTTCTCTTGCTATGAGCTTAGATAAATACTTTTAACTGTTGACAACAGCAGAATACACTGTTCTCTTTCCTATTGAACAAAATTGCCTTCCATCTACAGGAGAAAAAGAGGTAAGGCCACACCATGTATATACATCTCAACAAGAGGCTATTCTTTCTATGCTACAAAGGTCCTAAATAATCAGCTACAAAACTATCGCCAATACTCTCAGATTTCCGAGCTCTGTGCACAACTCTTAAGTAGGGAAAACATGGAATAGTCCCACGATGAGTGTCCAGTTTGTCTGGTCCTGCCAAGTGCTGTATATGTGCCCTGATATCTCCGTATTTAGGGCTAGGAAAGGAAGAATGCTGCAAGGTGCTCATTACCTTTCAAAACAAGAAGGCCTCAGAAGGCAAAATCTCTGCGCTACACACCCTTGAGGAAGAGGCTTCTATAGATTCACAATTAAGTTCAGAGATATTGCCGTAAGCTTTCACCACTCATCGATTCCATCTCCTTGAGAATTTCTTGTGCAAGAGACTTGACAGGAAGTTCAACATCTTCAAGCAGCTCCCCAAGGAAGGGAATGGTCTCGGCCAATAAGACCAGATATTCTTCTTTCAGATTCTCCACCATATACTTGACAATTCTCAAACCCAGAATTCGAGAACGCAACTTCTCACTACGAGTTTGCATCAGCACCTGTATAGATAGTGTGAGCAGTCAAAATCTCTTTTTTGGAAAACTACATGGTTTTTGAAGCACATCAAAAGAGCAAATGAATGATCTAAGTAGGAAGAGACACAGGTAGGGTAGAAGGTGTGTAAATTGATAAACGCCAAAAAATAAACAACTACCACTTCATGCATTTATCCAATTTGGCAAGGTCACAACTAGTAATGAATCAGGTGCAAATTGCAATGAAGAGGAGAATTTGATGATTAAACAGAATTGAGAAACTATACCTAAAATCTTGCTAGGATGAGCAGGCAGACTCAAATTCATTTGGTAACTCCCACAACATAGAAGCATGGGTTTACCTTGCCCTTCATATTGTATTTAGTATTATTCTCAAATGCGATAAATGAACTAACCAAATGAAGAATAAGATTTTGGATGCCATTAGTTCAAACAAATTGCATAGAAGAAAAAACTGTATCTTATAGCGGCCTAACTGACATGATACAACCCACTTAGCTCAGCAGAGTTCATTAAAAGAAGTACCGAATTGATCTTAGATATCGGCTGGAGAGGACAACAAGAAATCATACACAGAATCTATAGTTCGTCTCATTCTCCTCAACAGAGAGATTCCGGGGGAGTCATTATGGTAGGAGCTTATACAGATAAATATACATGAAACACATTTAATCCCAGGAATTTATCCACTGTGATCATAAAACTGAAAATAGATAATAGTAAGCAATAAACGTTGTAAAAGTAAATTTAGTAGTCACCTCATGGTTTAGCGGCTTCCAGAGGAGGTCAGAACCAGCAGTTACAGCCATCCGACCAACACATGAAACTAATAAATCATCAACTTCTTCCACTGATGGCACATTGGGGTATTGCATCAGCACAACTGGTGGGTCTGTTACAAGCTGCGACACTATCGGTTTTAAAAGAACCTAATGAAACACAGAATGTCAGTCGAATGAGGGAACTACAAAACAGTTGGAAATTCTTATGGCACTTTCATCTGTACAGCTACAAGAACCTCACTTCTGCTCATCGACCTTTATTGAGTACAACACACTTTTTACACCTTATATGACCAATCACATTTTCAATTTTTG
Organism: Solanum tuberosum; assembly: GCF_000226075.1. Taxonomy (NCBI): domain Eukaryota; kingdom Viridiplantae; phylum Streptophyta; class Magnoliopsida; order Solanales; family Solanaceae; genus Solanum; species Solanum tuberosum. The sequence continues at coordinate 262,921 of NW_006239192.1, read as the reverse complement.
CTTGTATGCAGAGCAACTTGCATCCAGCAAAATCATAAATCAAAATTAAGACAAACAATGTTGGAAGAAACAAATAACCACTGACATCACCCAACTAAAGTACCTACTCTGACATTTACGATAAACCTCTGTTTCAGTTAAATTTGTAACAAACAGGAGACACTCATGAATCCCCCAGCCACCCTAACCCACATACACAAGAAACAAAGGATCAAAAGTTGTAGAACTTTAACAGAACATATCCCTAAGTTTGCATATCAAGATTCATTGTTGAGTAAGAAAAAATAACAAGATATGCTATAGGATATGTTAAGATGTGATGTATTTAACTACATAATTTAACTTAGCTTATTAGGCATAAAAATGTTTGTGTCGTTTTTGTATGCAACCCCAACATCTATTCCTGAACACTATTAACGAAGTCCACAAGAATTCTTCGTTATACTTCTTTTTGGATGACTGAGAAATACATCCAGAACCAACCCTAGCTTTCGAAATTCGGGGATAACGGACCCGCTCAATACCTTCTCCATTTAAATACTAGGCTTACCTCGCATGCGCAGGGATCAAAGGTGCGACTCAAGTCACGAGTCCCTCAACCTTTGCCACTTCAACTATACCCATGGGAGAATTCTTCTTCTATACTTTTTCGCATAGTACCAAAACCCCTACAGTCTTAGTAGAGACTAAAAAATAGCTACCACAAAGCATAAAACTAGCTTCTTCTTTTTTTCCTTTCTTTTCAAGCAACCTAATGTCGCTTATCTCTTCGGCAACCATATGGGATCCATTCTATGATTATTCACGTCTTTTCTTATCCAGTGACCGGAGACATCCCTCTCTACAACGACCTACTCTTTCCTCTCTAGAGCGACCAACACCTTCCTCTACACCTGGAACGTTTGGTCATTGTTCCACCAATTCAAGCTACAATGATCATTTATTGCTGGGATTTTCAACACTATACCTCTTTTTTGGGTGACAGAGGTCAGATTATAGATTTTAGTCCAACAATGTAGATATATTGGACATCTATTTCAAAAAAATGTATATATGTTGGACATTTTGAGGATCCTGGATGGCAATTCTGATTGGTCAATAACTATTGATTTCAATGCTATTTCTTTTTTTGTTTTTTATGAGTATGCTCGAGTAGTGCAAGAAGCACAATCTTCTATTGTGCAGTTGGTCACTTAAAATAATTCAACAGAGTTTTCATTTTAGTGATTCTACTCTATTTCGACACACTATTTTTATGTTTAAAAATAAGCAAACTCAAATGAGATTTCTCACATTTGAGTTTGAGACACATGTTGAATGTTAGAGAAGAAAGAGGAAAGAGCTAATATCTCAACAAAAGACAAATTTAAGAGTCATTATAGCAAAAGCCACCAGCCTTGCATCTAGTGCCATAAATATTTCCAACTATTCAAATTACAACGGCGAATAATTTCAAGAAATTCAAACTAAAAAGAACAAGGACGAAAAAAAATATTAAGAGAATTTACAAATGAAAAGAGTAGCACGTAGTATGTTTGATTACCTAAAAAATTGCAAATTATAGAAAAGTTTAGGATGACTGAAATTGGTAAATGAAGTTTTTTTGAAGATAGGATTTTATGTTTTGAATATATAATCCAACGATAGAACGGATTAATTGTTAATGTTTGCAGGTTCCAATTTGATTGTTAAGGGTCACAGATCATCAGATCTATTGCAGAAATCTAATCCAAATGGATCTTTGCTTAGTTGGAAGAGTTTCTTCTTTTTGAAGAAGTCCAGGGATCAAGTCTTGTTGCCATCTGTAGTTTGATGACACTAAAAGTTTAAAAACCAAGATATGGTCAGGGGGTTGGTGTCATTACTGTCTATTTATCTTATATTATATTCTGCATATTATTTACCTTCATACAAGTGAATTTTTTTCAGAGACCAAAGCAGCGTTGGATCAACCTCCGCCCTACGCACCTGACTAAATCCTCATACAACAAAGTAATCATGCGACAAGCCAGATTGAAGGCACTGTTTTTCATTCTGTCATAGAGAGTCGATCTGGGTGTATTAAGCAAGCAGCTGGCAATTAAGACTGAGCAATCCATACTCCCAATAATAAGTGAAGCTAGCTTACAAACACAAAACCAAGGGATAATCTATCAACATTAGTGGCATTCATGTGTTGAATAAGGACGTACTTTGCAATAGAAAACAAACTTATTCATTGAGGTCCTCCCTACATAAACGTATAGGCAGAAAATGAAACAGATGGAAAATGGTAAGAGAAGAATATCACATATTATCAAGAATGAAAAACAACTTGTTTTACCGATCGAACAGTAAATGAATAATGATAAGCTTCTCAAACATGCAAATTAATAGAGAAAAGGCGTAGGGAGTACAACTTGCCTGAAAATTTGCTGAGTCTAGAAACTTCAGTGTCCCAGTGTCATACAGGAAAGATTTATGCAGGGAGGACAAAATCAAAGCTCTCAGATGCCACAAACCAATGGACAAACCACAATCGGTATCCTTCTTCTTGCTGTTGCTTTCCTGAAGCTTCACCTTTTTCTTCTTGTGCTTTAGAGCTGATCCTGCATCTTCAGCATCCATGAGATGTCTCACACAGCCATCAAGCAAGTGCTTGAAATTTGGTACAAACAACGACCTGAGGTGAAACATAAACATTAATATTCTAGTTCTCTCTGAAATATTCCAACAAATAAGCATCACTTTAAGAGTATGGTTGCAATAATCTCAAACTTTTCCTAGAAAATAAGCATCAGTTTTATAAGAGTGCAGTTGCAATAATCTTTTTTTTTTCCCGAGATAGTTGCTCAACCAGAAAAATTCACATAGGATCCAGGATGATATAATAAACAAGGAGTTCCATGCCTATTGGTGCCTCAGAGAGGGAAAGACTAGCGCAATGAAAGAAAGGAAAAGAAACACAGAAGAGTGTAGAGTCATAAAAACAACTTTAGCATGGATGAATGCCTAACAATGGCAGAGTTCTCCTGGCATCCTAAGCTTGTGATGGGCGGTCAAAAAACAAACTGAACCTTGTAGCCCGTCAGCTAAAACTACTATTTCAGGTATCAGTCTCAGTTTGTAGAACACCTCTTATAATGAGTTGCTGAAATTTCTGAGCCTACTACCGAAATCTAAGCAAAAGCACCACCTTCACCTATCAAAAGTGCTTGGGAGGGGGGGGGGAATAGGATTAGGTGGTATGCCAAATGCCTCCACTGAATGATACAGTGTCACTCAGTATCTGGTCCCGGATATTTCAACCATTCCAAGTTTTTATCCACATGAGATCTACAACAACTTGCAAAATTGTACTGGCTGTGTCCCATAACTAAATCAAATCACAAGAATAAGTAAAAATGGATTTGGAAAAGAAAAAAAAGATGGTGATGACTCACCTTTGGCTGTCAGCTAGACTGTTAACCAAGCCATAGAAGGCAATAGATCGATCTATACTTTTGGACCCTACATTTTCATTTTCTTCAACGATCGACTCTGACCATTCAATACTCCTCATGAAAAGAGGTTTGAACATTTTCTCTGTAAGTTTCATGGCAAGCGCCACCACCGTATTGATGACATTCTTCTCGACAGCATCAACATTTTTAACAGCAGCAGGGTGCTGACGACGCAGGTCAAGACCTTGTAAGCATACGTCAAAAATTCTTACATGATACGCACCAACCGATGATCTATCCATAGCAGCCACAAGGTTTTGTATCATTTCAAAAGCAACCGATACACTAGAATCCCCACACGTAATTGCATCAGAATATACCCTCAGCAATGGAGAAAGTAAAAGACGAACCTGCTCAATCAAGGAGTAGAAGGAGTTCATAGTAACATTCAAAGTACTGAACATATAAATCATACCATACGAAGATATGCACTAGATGAAACTTACAGGGACTCTTTCAGCGATTAGCTTTCGTACAGAATCAGCTTTCAGCTTCAGTTTTAGTTCTGACGTGGAAGTGTACTGAGGCTTCAATAACATAAGTTCCAAAATATCACCAAGATATGGATTTAAAAAGCCACCAAGCTTGTTTACAACTGCCTCTAGGGCGAGCAAAATAGACATAAAGACAGAATCATTCTGAATTGATGAAACTGTGGAAGCATCACCATCAGTTGATTTGGTTTCTGCTGTTACAGTTGACAAATCATTGTGAGATTGCCTAATCATGCCTTCCATGACAAAAGGTAGCTGAGGGAGCGCCTTTGGTCCTAGCACATTAATCAAGGCACCAGCTGTACGAAGGCAACTAGAAGACAGGGCAGAATTGTCCGTACAGATGCTTTTACTAACAGAATCTAAGCATGCACTAAATACTGAATTATCTGAAGGAAACCTGTTTGCTAAAACTTCCAGTGTTGACACTGCTGCCAGTTTCAAAGAACTACTTGATTCACTCTGTGAGTTAAATAATTTTAATATCTCGAGACACAAAGTGTCCAGTGATTGCAAAGAATTCTCGTCCAGATGAAACCACGAAATCCTTGAACTCAAAGCTGGACCCCTCTTTTCATGCTTTAAGCCAACAAACCCAGTATCCTTCACTGTCTCAGACAAAGTTCCAAGAGCCTGTTTATAAAAGACATAGTTTGATTACATAAAAGACAAAAACAGTATCACCACAATAAAACTGAAGTAACACCAAAATAGTTTAACAGGAAAAATTCCAACAAGATCTCTTTCATATGCCACATGCTCACACACATTTTTTTCAAAGAATGAGAGTGCATCGACTAGACAATTTCCAACAGGAAATAGGCCCAAATGCTGAAATTGTTTTAAATTTAGTTACATAGAGAAAGAAAAAAAACTGAGAAGTGTAAAACTAACAGGTTTATCAAATGCACCGTGAAAGACGTGTGAGGTGCTTAAGCTCCCAAAGATAGCAGGTGTCACAAGTGTAAATAACTTTCTGAATAACAATGGCAAGGATAAGTGTCTACATTACCTTTCTTCTCACACATTTATCTACATGACCCAGCAATTGAACAATTGCTTTGAAGTATACAGAGGGTGTAAGTCGTTTCGTAACAGCACTTAAAACAGTATTCATATTTTCCTTTAGCTCCTTCCGGAAAACAGAAAGAACACCTATCTGCTTTCTTTTGGAGTCAACAAGTTGGAGATGACGAACAATTTCCTTCATGATTACCCCAACTGTCAGCTGCACCAGCAATAGAATTAAATGGGTTAAAGAAAAGAATTATGCAAATGCACAAGAAAAAACAGCAGCAAAAGTCGTCATGCCATTTAAATGATCAATTCTCAGTATTAAAGGCATTTTATCTCTGAATAAGTTGAGTCACTGCAATCATACATCTATAAAAAGCTAGAATTTAGTCGTCATTTCAGAAGTTTGGTTTAAAAGACAAATCTTGAAGGACCCAATTAGGGAAAAGAAACTCAAGAGTATTATTAGGTTAGAACATAAGGCATGGTGTCATGCAAAGAAAATCTCCAACTATGGAAAGCAACAAAAGGAGCAGTTCGTGTATGTCACAATAACAAACAGAAAAAGACAAGTAACTGCAAGTATTTATATTACTATACAGCCAAGCACAAGTAAGAAATATTGTGATTTTGTAGAAAAGCTTTAAAGGCACTCCTAAAATTTCTGGATTACTCTATGTTTTGCTGGATATTAGATCAAGATCGCAAATGAAATTCGAAAAACTTATCATAGGATGGTAAGCAAGATCATAAAACAATTGTCTGCATATGAACCCAAAATATATTATTACAAGGATACCAAAGAAAAGAGAAGGCTGTTGGACAGAATAACATATCAATTTGCATACAAACCCGAAAAAGTTTGATGTATGAATACAAGAAGAGGATCATTCCTCACTACTTCATAAATAAAAAAAATAAAAAAAAGAGGATCATTCCTCATATTATGAAGCACTCATGCACTATTCATCTTTCAAGTGATCAGGATAACTATCATACATTTACTAAACAGTAGTTCAAAAGAAATGACAACGCATACAAACCTGAATGTTGTCTGAATCTTCCCCTGAATCAAGCTTAAAAGCAATTTCAGGATCTTGGAGTTTGTTTGAGATGAAATGCATTGCAACTAGCTGCTCCATGAAGAGTGTTGCATCACTGTCGCTAACTACTATTTGCTGAAGAAGAAGCAAAATTGAGGGAAGCCATACTGTACACGAATATTTTTCCAACAAATCTACAGCAAATAAATATTCCCACTGAGTAGTTATGAGGGAAATTGAGTAACTGAAAGATGGATCACTTCTGTCACACAAGGAGGAGCAGTTTCTCGCAACTAGCGAACGAAATAGGAGGTAGAGCAATGATCCTAAACTAACACTTTCACCCAGATGCCTGCAAGAGAAGCGTATTAAAGAAAAATGATGCAGCCAGAGAACATATTACAGCTCAAAATTTGAATTCTATACCTCAAAACGTGCACAATCATTGAAATCCTCTGGTGTTCAGAGACCTGAGGCAGAATACTTACAAAGATCTGGAGAAGTAAAGATTTACAGCATCAGTACAAAGTTCCATGAGTTATGGCATCTATTAGTGGATGATGTCCGTATTTTTTATTTTATTATTGTAAGGGGGATGCTGCCCATATTACCTGAAGCAACGCGTCTGCACTGTCAGTTTTAGACAACCAACATGGTACAACCGCAGATATGAGGTCCTCATATATATGTTGAAAATTGCTGTCCCACTGTAGAAAGAGAACTTAAAGATGTAAAATCTCTCGGTAGAGATGCATAAATATACACACTCAATACCATAAATGCAGTGTTCAATTTTTAAATTGTTGGAACTTCTAGTTTCAACATGCAGACTGATATGTGACTTGTGTGACATGGTGTTCAATTATCATTAGTCAAATTTGACGCATAAATTCAAAACAGTTATCGCAACACAGGAGTACTGAAAAACAAAGAGCGGCAAAAGGAAAAGGAAAAAAATTCATATGCTCAAAGAAAGACCTGAGTGACAGCAGATTCCCCAATGACAACAAGAATTTCCAAGATATGGTCTAAAACTTCATCTGGCTTAGCTCTGGAAATAGCAGATAACAATGAGAAAATTTGATTGCGCGTGACAATATTGCTTGCAGAACGGGCACACTTAATGAGGAGCTCCACATCAAAGTTCATAGAATTTTTATCCTGACAAAATGCATAAGTAAATGTGGATAAGGAAACCCAAAATAACTCAGTATATTTAAACAAAAAGGCCCCCTAATAAAACCTCAGATGTGACACTAGCAGTAATGTCTTCCAAGATAAGGAGCAACTCTTGTTGGATGTGAACAGCGGCATCAGCAATGATTTGAGAGTTTCCAGATGAAGAATGATAATGTAAATCACTCTGGTTGGCAGCCACATGAATCCACTCATTATCAATGAAGGCATTTTGAAGCAGCTTGAACAAGGGACAAATGAGAGAACCTCTACAAAATGATTAATTGATATCATCAATAGTCAAAAAACAAGGGTATCTATAGGCATAGGTTAGTCATATTGCTGCACTAATCGTGGACAAGTCAATAAGATGGTAGCATGACAAGTCCAACTGACCTGTTTTCCATGTCTTTTTTCAACAGCAACACATCAAGCAGAGAACCAACAAAAGCAACAACGTTTCCACCTCCCGGAATAATATCAAGGCAAACATCACGATTATTGCAGGCACTTCTTTTCTTTCTTTTCTTTTCTTGCTTTGACCCATTTGACCAAACTTTCTGCTCACAAATGAAATCAAGTATCCGACTAACAATCGAGCAAGTGATCTGGAAGAAAAATTTAGTCAGTCACCACTAGCTTTATTTGGAGGAATGACTCCCTTGTCCAAGAACAGCATTGTGTGCTATTCCTCCCCCACTAAAAGAGCGATTTAGAGTGTACAAGGATTTTTTTTAAAATCCAGATATTTATACCATTGAGGTTCACCAGGTCAGTAAAACAATGTGGATTTTCTTTTACCATAAGACAATGATTTTATGTATTTATAAAATATTTTCAAATTTAAGCAAGAATACTTGAGCCCCATAATGGGACACTGAATCAAGAAAATCAACCTGAGAGAGAAAAACAGAACCAAACACCGACAATCAAATAAACTGGACTGAATACCAAAAACCGAACCAATTGAGTGAACACAGTCCAATACATTCACAATCTAGAAAGAGATGTGACTTTGTTTCACTACCTCCCTAGCACATGATACACAACTTAGGGCTTATGGACTTGTATGGTTTTCTTAACTGCAATTGGTAATTAGTGTTGAACATAAGCTAGAGCGTAAAGACAATATGAAAGCCTTAAATTTTTGCAAGTTCCAGATCAAAGCGAAATGCACTCTAGCATTATTGGAATGATCTGCACGTGAACGCACGGACAGATTCCAAAGTCTATTGTTTATTACTGCAAGGTTTCTCACCTATGTGTTTTGGATACAACTAACTTGTCACGTATGTGCTTCGGATTAGATATAGACACAGAGCACAAAGAGTGAGTATGTGTGTAGGCAAAAGAATGATTTATAACTCAGAGAACACTCTAGATACAATTTTGCTCATTTCAATGAGCTATATTAGTTTCACATAGACTTCTTATAACAAATACATGTAAATTGGTGCTAGATGTTCTGGAACTTGGAACATGCTTAGACAGTGAATAATCACTGCATATCAGATGAGAAGAGAGTTAGGAACATACATTAATGCGAAGCAAGGCTTCTCTTGTGGCTTTTTGTATATCCCCGTTGGCACTGCGAAACAAGAGCACAAGATGCCGAAAGACAAGATCCTGAAAGTTCAAACCATGATCAATGACATTCACAAATACAAGTTTTCAGGAAAAATACTTAGTTAAAAGAAGAAATTCAAGTTCATGCACTCTACTCACAGAAAGAAGAATGAGAATAGCAGCAAAGTAATCAAAGAAGTCTAGATAACATTCATATAAAAAAAAAAGAAGTTCAGATAGTATGAAGAGTGAAGCATCCAATTATTAAGAAATTGATAATAGAGATACATTGTCCTGTCAGGCATCCACGCACCACCTACGTATTAAAGAATTTAGTAGTAGCAGAAGCAGAAAAAAAAAGCATGAGAAGCAAGAAGACAAGACAGCATAAAATAGGAAAACCTATGACAAGAATATTTTTATCATTAAGCAATTGAGAATAGAACCTATGGAATTGAGGATAGAATTTATGGGTGACAGAGAACTTTCTCCCGCTTAAACGTTTATTCTCTCTTTTCCACAAGAACAAGAGAATGCCAGAAATCAACTTTTTCTATAGTTTCCCCTTCTTATCCTGATCTAAAGGAAGCTGACTTGAAGAGGCCAACTACATGCTATAGACACTAAGAAAATGGTGCTGCATTATAAAGCTTATGTTGGCAGCTCAGTGGACCTACAGAAACAGAAAGAAGTTTAACCTAAGCAGGCTTACAATGCAGTTACCACATGTAAGCCTTTAAAATACTCTCTAGACTCTATGAAAGTTTCCAGATTGTATACATGGCATAAATTTTCCCTGAATCCAAGCTCAGGAAGCACAAGTACTTTATCAGGTATACATCAGGTACATGGACACACAGAAACAGATAACCGAAACAACAGACTTCATATATGCAAAATAGCCAAATGAAATATATATATATATATATATAGAGAGAGAGAGAGAGAGAGTAGCCAATTATTAGAAAATGTATAATTAAGGAAGTATTGGAGTATTATTATCATGTCAATCAGCTCTTGTTTATTCTTGTTAACATCAAAGTCCTTTAGCTCAGCTATGTCAAAAATCCACTATAAAATTAGTGAGGAGAAAAACTGCTTCAGATCAGTCTTTGCACATTGAGCAAGGTAATAAATGCCTAGTCATTAACCTGAGTCTCAGTCTTCAGACTTGCATAAAAGGAATTGCTAAGATCCTCAAGGACAGTCATACAAGGCTTCAGAATAGCAGGGTCTCCGGACAACACATCACTGACCTAGGACCAGAAAGTATGGTATATTATCAGTATATTTCTCAGAAGGTTATGATTCATCATAGTATTGAAATTTATATTGGTACATGTTCAAAAGGTGGGAGGGTACAGAATGAAGGCCAACTAACCTGCAAGGCTTTTAATACAGGGTCCAAGACCTCAAGGTCACCAACAGTTGTAGTAGAAGGCTTTATACACAACTATGAACAATGACAATCCAAGTCAAATTATTGAGGAGCTTAGATAAACATAATAAGAACTAATATAAGGGATTTACATATTTTATAATTTTACCTCCAGTAGAATACAAAGAATGGTGACTTCAACTTGTGACAACTTATGACATGATTTGTCAAACCCAATATGATACTTCTGGCGTCTATCAAGAAGATCAAGCATTAATGATTCAATACCATTAACACGTAGAACCGTATGCCCCACGCCTTTGAGCAACGACAAAATCTTTAGCTGTATACAAATTTTGACAGTTCAACAAAGGTCAAACAAAAACAAACATTGCATGTATAAACATATCAAGAAGGCCAACCTTTGCATATGCAGAAAATCTAAGGGCAGAATCTATCAAGGAAGCCAGGATTTCTTCTTTAGTTGTCTGATCAAATCTGTGAAAGCAAATTTAAGTAACCTCCATTATGCCAACATATTTCAAAAACAATGAAGACTGTACATAAGATGATGTTGACATCTGATAAATCTGCAAGAATATCAATCCTTTCAACAAGCCTCGCGTCATATAACATTACTTATCCTAGATTACCTAGCAGAAAAGATTGAAAAATAATAAGAAACCTCGCTTAGCACCGAAAAAGAGACTAGAAACGACATTTTCCATGTCAACAATACCAAAGGGATATTAAATGAATGGAATTGGAATATAATGAAATAAAGCTAGCAAGGTGGAAATTACCCAGAAGTGGGAGACTGACTTTGATAAATTTTGTCCTTGATGCCCTCCCAACTTATATGATGTCGGTGTTTCCAATTCCTCAGAGGGTCATCAACAAATCGGACAAAATCAGAAGAAAGTATTTTTCGAATGCAGTTTAAGAGCAGAGAGAGATGGAGAATTGTCCCTGCTAGCATTTGGTGGGCAATATGGAAGGAGAGGAATTCCAGATGTTTTGATAATATAGAAAACAGTATGCAAAAAGTTAAACTTAATTGCCTGTTGCTACTGTGTTTTTGGTGTAATCAGTTATACTCCAATGACACTATCTCCCTAACTGATGTACTAGACTCAATTTAGGATCAGATAGCTAGATTTGATGAACTTATTGTAAAACTGCTAAGTACTGCCTGTGTACTGTTGTAGTAATATACAAAGTTAACTATTTTAGAGACATTTTGAGGTTCTCTCGAAAATGAGGGATGCAGGGGAGCCACTACGAAGAAGTTCCGGGAGTTGCGAAGGAAACAGCGAGCTCATATTTTTCAAGGGTTGAGAACGGGAAACGAACTCTATGAGATTGAATCTCAAGGAAGAAGCGGGAAGGAAAGGTTGGTTGCACGTTTTCTGGGAGTAATGCCTCCTTTCTCTCTCCCCCAAGGACTCAGTCTCTCGGGTATCTATCAACATATAGAGATCTTGCCTTTGTCGCTGCATAGAGTGATCTTCTTCAATCTCCGAGTTCGAAGGGTAGAACAAGGGAAGGTCAAGGCTTTCCTCTCATTACTCTTTCCACGGCAAAGTCAGCATCTTACAGTTGCTGCACAGTGTGATCTTCTTCAATATCCAACTTCGTATGGTAGAACAATTGCCTGATATGGTTCAAGAATTGTGTTCTTTATGTATACAAGTTTACCATCTCAGGCTCTGGTATCAGCAGGTGGGGCTTTCCTTTGAAGAGGATTCACTCTATTTTCCTTCTTGTCCTGGAGTTTGACTACTGGATATCAACAAAAGCACTTGACCAAGTTCTCTTTGCTTAGATACTGCTCATAGGCTTTTATTTAATAATAAGAAAGAAACATCAAATAGAAGAGCTCTGATCATCGGATCAAAGTCTTTGGCATACTCAACTAAGTTACGGTAACCCACTCCCCAACCGCAGGTCGCAACAGACCAAAAAATAAATATGGAGCAAAGAATGCAACATTTACTTAAAAAAAATGATGGGTGCTATTGGAGCACAGAGCAAACCTCTTTCCAACATTGTGTTGCACTAAGAGAGAATCGTTGGAGTTGCCTAGCAATGATGAAAACAATGATGAGAGGACATTTTTATCTGATATTAGCAATCTCTTCTGCTGAACCATTAAGCCCAATATTTCTCCCAGGAAATGAACCCAGACAGCAGGAGGACCTGTCATTTTGCAGAATGTTAAAGCCATATGGAAGAGAAAGACATCACTGGAGAACCTTCTTCTTCATGGGGGATTTTATTTTGTTGATGTGGGAAAAAATCCCCGTACAGGAGTAGTATACAAGAAGTAAACGAGAGTTAACTGATTTCTGCCAGAGAGGAATACCATTTTTAGATCTGGATAAATCAACGCGTGACCACAAGGATAGAAGTCCTTCAACGGTATTCATTGCTGCTGTGCGCACATCCTACATACAGAAAAAAAAAAGTATTTTGCTTTTAAATGTGAAACAGAACACCATCTAAAGAAAAAGGCATGTTTCCATTTTCTTTCGATAAAACGAAAAGCTAAAATGTGTTTCTCTTAACAAAAGAGAGAAACACGAAAATTTTCTAAGAGAACAGTCTGAGTTGTTTTGCTAAAACGTTCTAAATTTAAGAAGTAAATGCAAAACCTGGTTATCACTTGATAGAGGAACAAGGATCGAGGGAAATTCAGCCAAGAGTTGAAATGAAAGACTCTCGTCCGGACGAGCACAAAGAGATGTGAAAATTTGAAGACTTCCAATAAGGAGAGCAGCAGAAACACCTGTGGGGTCAAAACATCCAAAAATATAGTAAACAGTAACCCAAATCCTCAAGAAAGATCATAAAGGAGCAGTGAATAAAAAATTCCAGATAGTTGACTACACCAGAATGGACATCTTCACCAAATCCATAAACATCACAAAATCATCACTGCGTCACAACTATCTACTAATTAAGCAACTGACAAGGGCTCCTTTTCTCAAACAAACCTTCCAGAAATTCAGTTCAAATTTCATCAGACCTCCCACTGTTGGCAAAATTAGGATGTCCAATCACATTCTACAGTTATCCCAGACTGAATCTTTGCCTTTCATCCATTTTGTTTCCTTGATGTGCAGAGTTCAGAATTAACCTTGCGAGACCATATAAGATGCACAAAGTTTATCCTTTATAAACCTGGAAGGCTAGTCCGGTATGTATATACTCTTCAGTGCAACATCTACCCAATTTCTTATCTAGAGAACTCCCTAAAAAGAATTGGCAAGTTTCTTTTCTTTTGTTAGGTTGATTTTACTTTATCAATTTAATACAAAGTTTAATATGGAAGGGATTAGGGTTCTTGGGCCATGCAAGGAAAATTCAGACAGAGAAAGTTAACACAGAAATCATATTTAGCTGAGAAAAGGAGATATAATGGATCGATTCCCCGCAGAGACAAATTGATAATTCTCCTCCAGAGAACTTGTACGAACTTCAGATCTTTTATCAACACATCACTAGCTTCACACCTAACCTTAATTTAACACATTGTAGAACAGGTTGAATGTAATTTCAACATGCTTGTATTCCACAGATGCTTTTAGATACTAATGTTCTTTAAGAGATTGCATAGAGACCATTTCATTTGAGCAGAAAAGCTTGCAATTCAAATGCCTTAATCTCAAATGAAACTACCAATCAGAAATGAAAATAATGTGCAAACTTGAACCAAGAAGTGTCACCATTACTGAACACTCTAGTTTTAGCAGTAACGGTCTGGTCAGTTGTCTATCCAGAAATTGATAAGCTAAACATCAAAATATGAGTCTTCTAAGATATGATGAACAACTACTGTAGGAAAGGACCTTTATTAATAGTTAACTATGGGGAGGAATATTAAGGTAAAATTTGTAATAGCAAGATGGTTAAGAGAATAAACAAGAATTTAAAGGAAACAGTTTCTAAACATCCCTCAGTAAAGAACTTCAAAAAAAGTAAATTCACAAAATAATGTCACTATGCAGGAAAACGGCAATTATTAACAGCACATTTAAGAAAGATGCTTTTCTAGTAATTGATATTCTCGAGGGTCAAGATATTACTGCTTAAGAAAAGACAGATGCACAAAAAAATGAGTTGGTAATAACAACACTAATACAGAACGATGAAGAAGTTAAAAGGCACTGTCTCAAAACCTTCATCAGTAAAGAACTCTGAGAGGAAGTGTGATGTCTGGAGCTTGCATTTTGCAACAACATTAGACAGATGTTTCTTGAAGACATGGTTCGTACGCGATACAAGAAAGACAAACAGATCGCGAAAGCAGCATAACCAGTTCTCATTCTTATCCTGCAAACAAGGCAGGAAACACATCAGGTGACGAAAAAGCAAAAAATATATAGATGTCAAAATAAGAAAATGGATCACCAACCAAAGGTTCTGCTTCAGCTGCTATTTTACTAAATGACCCAAGCAGCCTCCAAAACAAGCAAGTCAGAATTTCACCATTGACTTCTTTCGGGTTGGTAGCAAGCATATGCTTAATGAGTATACTAATGTCTCCCTCCCATAATCCTGGGTTGAACTGTAATTAATGAAGGAAGATATTAGCAAAAGGTGGTGCCAAAAAACAACAATAACCTACTGCTGTCAATGGCAGAAAACTACATATCAGCCACCTCTTCTGAAATATTCCCAGCAGACTCGAGCAACTCCCATTCCATTCGGAGAATCGGAAAGCAAATGCCAAAGAAAGTTGAAAATTGACCATCTCCTAACAAAGGGGAGGAGCCAAAAGTAAACATAACATTTTCCAAAATAACGTTGCAGTAATCTATCATTAGAGTTGTAAAATCAAAGAGCAAAAGTATCTTTTCAACTTATTCTAATCCTTTGTCCAATATTAGTTAGCTTCTACTCTTTCTGAGTTGTAAATTTGAATCAGTAGCTGATCCAGAAATTCTAATAAGGGGATAAAAAGATGCAAGAATAGAACACTAGGAATATGAACCTGTGACTTGAAGTAATTATTGAACACCCTTCACCACTACATGATTATATTAAGGAGATTCGACAATGTATATACATACAAGCAAACTTTTGTTTTTACCCTACTTGCACAGTATTACTTCCCAACAAGGGGGACAAAATTGAACTCCCTAATTAACTTTAGCTCCATCACAGATTGGAATAATCAAAAATTTGTTAAAGAATTGGCTTTAAAAAAGCAGCCAATTGGAACGTGAATCCTCAGGTACCACTACTTGGTTCAAAATGTTAAACTCAAGAACGGAGATTCGAGCATTGCAATTTGAAATCTTACAATGAAAAGGGTAGTATCAAAAACAAGATTCTAAAGAGAGAAAAAAAGAGACTGTTGAGAACAGAAGTTGGCCTCTTTTCTTAGGTTTCTGGATATTCAAAATTGTTGAATCAGTGATGCGATGCATGAGGCAGGCGTGGAAGTGAGGCAAATACACAGACTATCCCCAATAGAGAGAATTTCAAGTATCTTGGGTCTGCAAATACACAGAAGTGGGACACCATTGATGATGTCACACATCACATTGGTGCGGCATAGATGAAGTGGAGGTAGCTCCGAAGTCTTGTGTGATAAAAAGGTACCACCTAAACTTAAAGGTAAGTTCTACAGTGTGGATGCGCAGACATTCCGTGAGGAGGTGAGAGAGATTGGATATAGGGGGTACGAGGAGAGGTAGAGGTAGGCCGAAAAAGTATTTAGGGAGAAGTGATTAGATAGGACATGCCGCAGCTTCATATTACCGAGAACGTGACTTTAGATAGGAAGGTGTGGAGGTTGTGTATTAAGGTAGAAGGTTAGTAGGTAGTGGAGTGCTATCTTGCTTTTAGAAGGTTTAGGCTTGTTGATGTTTGTAGTAGTACTAGACTACTAGTCCTATTCTTGTAATTTCTTGCTTTTGATATTTATCACCATATACTGTTTGTTCTGTTTTGATTATCACATTATTTTACTATTGTTGGATTTCACTGGGTATGTTGTTGATTTTGATAAGGTGTTGTTAGCTTGTTTTAAAGAAAGGACTTACCATTATTTTAAGGATCTTCAAACTTCAACCCAGATTGCCACGACTTGATTCAGTTGCAAGTGTAATTAAATAACCTAGTACACTAAGAATCTATTTTTCATTTTGCCACATTTGGTGATTCTTTTTTTTGATAAAGGTAACATTTGCATATCAATCATCAGCTCAAAGCTGGTATCCAAAAATTTATATCATATCCTCCCTCCACACTTGTGTGTCTGGGTGATTCTAGAAAAGCAAAAAACAATAATGACTCACATCCTTTTCTGTATTCAAGAAATCTCCGAGGGCCCATTATCCACCATGTTTCTAACCATGTGACACTGACCCTCAGCGATTTCTCAGTTTTCAAAACAAGAATAATCAAGTCTGAACATTTTACTAAAACCAAAGCAAGTCATTCTAGGTCAAATATTAGTACATATAAATCGAACAATTTTTTTGACAAAATATATAAATCAAACAATTTCTATGAGTCCTTTGGGATATCTTAAAAGCTTAGACATGCGTTAACAGAGATTAATAGGCACTGCAAATTTGGTGTTAATTTTTCACTTGTTTAAAGCATCAAGGAAGGCCCGACCTAGAACACTGGGGTAGAAAAACGGGAATAGAGTGGAAGCACCAGAGCATCAAACCAGCCATTCAATTACCTGTTTCCAGCAGTGTGAAAGATTGCAACAACACCAACAAGAACAAAGTTTTTGACAGTTTCAAGGTTTTGCAGCATTCTACCAGCCAAGGCAAATGTTCCTCGGGATGTACTAACAATGCTTTTGCTAGCACATTAATGTTCTCCACGTTGATTGAGGATATTTTCCCAGAATCTAGTTTCTAAATATAAATTAAAAATGCAATATTAGTTCAATGATCATTCATTTTTTGACAAAATTAAATAAGAACAAATGACGCACCACCACCCCCCCACCCAAAGGAGGGCATCCGTCAACCTCCTCTGCCCCCAGAGTAAAAGAAAAAAAGAGAACTGTTTAAAAGTGTAAATGGAATAGGCTTTCTGCAAACATTTATTTCCTAACTCTTTACAAGCAAGTCCCAAAGTTGATTTCTGGTAACATTATGTTACACTAAGACATGCACACACATATTTTTACATTTGAAAATAAGGAAAAGATATAAACTGAAAGACCTATTACAAAATTATATAGCAGATGGAATTTGTGATGACTAGACTACAATCTCAGATTCTACAGAACAATAACAGTGGCAGTTAAATCACTATACGCGAAAAATGGAGCAAATTGGGAACCCAGATTTAAAAGACCTATTTAAAGTTTCAAAATTAAAAATGAAGACGGGCAATTGTATCCTTTATCTGAATTCTGATGAACTGTTATACGACAATAATGAAGAGATGCTCAGCAATATGATACAAACCATTACCTTATCCAGTAGAGAAACACTGACCAGATTCTCGTAGAAAGGCCACTTAATTTGCTTGGCCATTTCAAGAGCTTTCAGATTTAATCTTTGGGTCTGTATTAAACATCAGAAAAGAATAAGATAATGAGAAAGCTAAACTTGAGAGCTCGGTGACTAAAAGGAAACAACTGAAACTTTTCAATGTAACCTTCAGAATTATCATAATAAAGGGAAAAATTAATGCCGCCACCATCTTCACATGTTCACCCTCATCTGGCAAACCCGCTGCAGCATGCTGGAGGCAAGACAGAGCGATGTCAACAGCTAGAGAGGCACCATGAGATGCACCTGTAATTTGAAGAGTTAATGCAAACATATGTCCAATTCAGGACAAAATTCACCAAATGCAAAAGTTAAGATACCTGATGATAATAACTTAATGCATCTTTGGAGCACATTCCTGAATGCATCAATACGAAGTGGAGCACTTATTATTTCGGGCAATGCCTCTAGGTTTAAAGCAGCCTGAACAACAGTTATATCTTCATCACAGAGCCGGCGTAGTATAGCATCTTGAATGGTGCCAAATCTCTGAATGGAAGAGCAGATATTAGAAATGAAGTCTGAAGAGACTTTATCAATAGAATAATTCAATGCACCTCATAAAAATAGATTCATGCAGAATAGACGAGCAGCAAATTATAGAGAAGCTAGCATACCAATTCAATTAAACCTCCAAACTACAATTATTTGAAAAGAGACAGCTGCATGCAACAATCAAATAATATTGCAAAGTCACATCCCAGTAAAACTATTAGAGCATCCTTCCCTCAACCATTCCAGGTGGGGCCAAGTAACACATACAACTAA
Organism: Solanum tuberosum; assembly: GCF_000226075.1. Taxonomy (NCBI): domain Eukaryota; kingdom Viridiplantae; phylum Streptophyta; class Magnoliopsida; order Solanales; family Solanaceae; genus Solanum; species Solanum tuberosum. Next base: position 244,468 of record NW_006239192.1, on the reverse strand, counting down.
AAATCCAGGTCAGAGCTTCCCAAACACAGTACAGCAGCATTTTCCTCCCCATTTAGATGCAAAGACAAATTTTGGAATGCGCTAAACATCCCAACAGAGGAAATTAACATTCAGCAATCAGAATTTTTAGGAGCGTGCTTGAAGATTTTTCAGTCTCAAAAAAATATTAGGAGTATGCTTAATGTTCAACAAGATATATAAACAGATGAATATCAGAAAGAAATCATCAACAATCACAACAATACTAGCTAAAATTAAACAGTGATGGCATTGTCCTTAACATACTAGCTCATTTCACTTATGGTAAAAACAGCCCAAGGATAAAGTTCTCAGTCTCAGATGTCAATTACTCATGTTGATAGTCGGATAGGAGTATTAAAAACCGAAGGACTATACTCAGTGTTTAGGTAATTCAGAATACAGCTCGATCGCCATAAATCTAAAGCTCTGCAGACACCATCAACAAAGAAGTATTGAGTTCTCACATCGGCTATTAGGGGTGGGAAGATCTCTTTATAGGATCAAGATCTTGACTATCCTTACCTTTTTGAGCTGCCTTTGAAGGTTGAGTTAGGCTAAAGGTCCATTACTTATCATTGTATTACAGAATCAGACTCATCTCAACTCTTGGTTTACACTTTACCCGATGTTGGGCCCTCATACTAAGTTTTTCACACTCCACATGTCCATTCTTGGGCGGGCGTGTGTGGTTGTCAAAGACTCACATAGGTTGTGAGCAAGGTTATTTGATCTCCTTATATGGTCTTTGGCAATACTCACATCATGAGCTAATTTTTGGGGTTGAGTTGAGCAGAAATTTCTCATCATAGTATCAAAGCCAGGCACATTCCAATCCTTGGTTTTACCCAATGTTGAGCCCTCATAGTATGTCATCTATGCTCTAGTAGGCCCGAGTGAGGGGTGTGTTGAGTTCCCCACATCAACTATTTACGAACAGAATAGGTCTCTTTAAATGGTTGTAAGCAATCCTCACTTCATGAGCAGTTTTTAGGGTTGAATCAAGGCTCAAGGTCTATCTTTTATTCGAGAGTAATAATACTAATTTTGCTTATGATCTAACAAAGTATATCATATCAAGATTAAATTCTCTCCGGATGAGGTCAAAAACCAGATAAAAACAACTAGTTGGGTAAGGTTAAACAGCACATCTAGATTAAAGGAACGAAGCAATACCTGAGAATCAGCTGCTTCAACATTCAACATACCACGCACATCCAGGCCCAAAAGAGCAGATCGACGAACCTCAGCCTGCAAAAAAAACACATGTAAATGTGTAAATAATAGTTTGTACCATACTTAACTGGATTTGATCTCAGAAGTTCTTTAAAACGGCAAGTACAAAGCACAGACTCGTGATCTACTCTTTAAAATATTATTTACAAAGTACAAACACATGATCATCTTTCTTTCTTTTTTTGAGAATAGTAACAGATGATCATCTCTTCTTTAAAACAATATTTTATTTTATTGTATTTTTGATGACCATGGTGTCCGGACCAACTTTGGCGCACCTCGACTAATTCCTCGAGATATCTGTCACCTCCCACCAGCAAAATGTACAAGGTAGGTACCTCTGTCCACCAAGGCTAGTACTTTTTATCTCTACTGGGATTTGAACCTGAGACCTTGTGGTTCTCAACCCACTTCATTATTCTTTAAAACAACATTTTTTCCCAATAACAAAATTGATCTATATTTTATCACAAGATATCTGATCATTATTACAAAAATCACTGCGCTTCTTCCAAATGTCAATATCACTTCTTAGTTGAAGAATTAATTTGTATTGGTGAAATTTCTTGTCAGAAGATGGACAACTTCATTTTCTGGCTAACTCGTTAACTCAAAATGCCAACAGCAATGCATCTTAGCTGCTATCCTTCAGTCTGTTTAGTCTTTTTGTAACAATGGGGTCAAATATGCCCAAATTCTGATCCATTTAGTGGAAAAGATCATATTACTACTAACCATATGGTACTGCTTTGAAGATTGCTCCAAATCATCATTATCAGGGGAAAAACAAAGTTGCTCCCAATGATACTCATGCCTTTCGCCCATTTGAAGATGTGAAGTGTAAAATATCTTATTATTTCTTTTTTAATTGGCAAACTATCCTCTTTTTTTTACTTCTATGAAAAATATAAGAGAGAAGTAGCCAGCCCAAAGGATGAAGACATCAGGATAGAAATATATAATATGGGAAGGTAAACAAAGATACCTTTGGATGTTCCATGGCAAACCAAACTTTTGAATTAGATATTTCATGTGAAAGATCTAAATTACAGTTCAACATCCTGATAACTATTTCATAGTCATTTTTGGACCGCAGTTTAATATCCTGCACGCAAAGAAAAAAAAGATATTTTACATCAATGATTAAACTAAACAATTACCCCATAATAAGAAAAGATCAAAAACCACACAGAATATGGAGAGACAAGCAAGATAAACAAACCTCAATATATCTGTTGACAGCTTCACGTGACTCGAACAGATATTTCTTAAGGAGAGAAACCAATATCTGATTGCACCGGCTCCCTAATAATTATAAGCATAGAATGACATGAAAAAAGAAATACAGGTTAGCAAAAGCAGAACAAGAAATATTATTCAAGAATCTATAGGATCTGAGATGCTTATTCAGACATGCAGTTAAAGAACACCAGGAGTCTTCCAGGGTGAGCAGAGTAGTAGTGTAACACAGTTACTTGCATGTTTCTTCCCGTAATACCCCGTTAACCACTACAAATTAAAAGTTAAAACAATCATCCTCTAAAAGAATGGGAGCTAATTTAATTTCATATCCAGTCTGCCACATACCCCCACCCCGCAAACTCTTTTCCTTCTTTTCTTTGAACCCAAGTACGCTTTTCCCTTTTATCAACATTTAATTGAATTTAAATTAAGCAGACGCTTGGACAGTGTGTGCCTACTCAACTAGTTTTAGCATATATGACATTTATGCACGTCAGGTTGGCGAAATCAATGAAAATATTTCAAATGCAATAGGATGGAATAGATGATGTGTATGCTAATCTTAAAACAAAGCAAACCTGCAGCTGCTGAATCATTGTCCTTCAATATCCGCAAAGATGTGTTAAGCAGCTTTGAGACTATACAAGCAACAAAGCCCTTTAAAGGAACCATCTCTACTATAGACAACAGAGTTCCATGGCAAAGATCATCGGAACAACTACAAAACATAAAAATTAAAGTCAGAGGGTCTAGCAAACAGTAAAACGTCAGAGCAGGTATAGCAGCCATTCCCACCTGTATTCAACAAGAGAGTCCAAAAACAAGGCCAGAAATTTCTCTGTGTTGAACTCCTCTACCAATTCACTTAGAAGTCCCGAAATATCCCTTTAGACAAACAGCCAGAAACAGGATTCAGAGAAATATTACAAATTTCAACTTAGGCAACATACGGTTTACTATGTGGTGGTACATGAGCAGGGCACAACATTACACCTGATGTCCTTGAGGATATCAACGATCTTCTTGGGGATAATTTCAACAGATTGCAACTGCATAAAGTGTTATTAAACCGGAGTACGAAGTTAGAGACATAGATAACAATTGCTAGAACACTTACAAAATTCAACCAGCATGCTAATAGTCAACATTGTAAAAGAGAAGGATATGTTCCTGTGCCATTCCTCATGCAATCAGATAAACAACTTGCCTTTTATATAAAGGTAACAGCGATCAATATTCAATCAATTAAACAACTACTAGCACTCTATCTGGAAAATGGGCAGACAGACAGACACCACGACACATACAGATGAGGAGACATAATAGGCTTAACATCATGTTGACATTTAAAAAAAATTAAGCATTCAGTAATCTAGATAAATATCCATTTCTCTAACTATTGCCACCAGAAAGGCCCTAGTAATTCACTGGATTGCATCCAAGCAAAGAATGAAATTTGAGAGCGTAAAGACCATCATCTTGGGAATCCTATCCCTAATTGATCCTCAAGACTTTACTTCTAAAGTATTGACTCCCTTGCATATAATGTGTCCATAGTTTTATCATAATGAAGGTCCAAGATAAATGTGCACACAACAAACTATTTGTAACTTATACCATAAACAAAGTAGATACAGCTAAGTTCCTCTTTTGCCTTCATCTTAAATCTCAATTGGTTCTATCCAAAGCTCTCATTATTAACCATGCATCTTACATAAAATTCTGAATATCTTTATACTAGAAGACAAAGAAACTCTCCAACAAGCTATGTTGAGAACTAATCCTGTTAAACATTGTTGTTCCAGATTCCATGATTTCCTAGTTTTTTTTATGTAGAAAGGGATAATCAGATGACCGACACACAAAGTTCCTTTTTTAGTTAAATGTAATCATCTATCAACAACAAAAAGGTGTCTTAAGAGAATACAGCAATAGACTAATAAAAAAATCACTGTTACCCCTAGAACCAAACAATTAAACAGATAAATATGCTTTCAACAGCTCCCACTTTAAAATCATACAATAATAAGTTCTCTGCTAACCACCACTTTGCTACTCGACTTTTGAGGCTAAGCTTTTACAGACTGTTGATAGTAATTAAAAAAAAAACATAATTCACAGACACTCTTGAAGCTCACCTAATATTATCCATATCCATTTAGATATCTAGCTGTCGTAAAATATATACAAGCAGTTATTTGTGGGTTGATTCTTTAGCATCAGCTACCATAAGAACAATAACACTTTTAAGGTAGCTAAGTGATAACGAGGAAAATATACAACACTATCAGAGTAATAGTGTAAGAAATCCGTCTTCTAAGTCCACAAAGCTTTCCACTAGAAGTCTAGAACACAACATAATTTGCATATTTAGTACGCGTTTGGCCATAGGATTGGGAGCATGATTAAGCGATTTTATTTCAAATCAACGTATGCTTAAAAAATCTGCATAAAATTCCAACTTCAATTTTAAATCATGATTTCAAATCTCAAAAATTCTCCAAACAGTAGGATTCAGAATTAGAAATTGTGATTTCAATTTTTTTTAAATATAAGACTGGAACATAAGTTTATATTTACAAAAAAGACCCATAATTTTAAATTTTGCAAGAAAAAAAAAGACTCATGTTCGATGGGAAGAGATCGTCAATACCATGTGGGAGGAGATTTTATGAAAGAATAAGAATAGTTAGTTTAAGAAAGGAAGAAAGAAAGACTTTTGAAACTTGCGCTCTAAAATAAATTATAGATATTTGTGTAGCTAGAAATCATTTCCTAGAGGGTAAAAAATAGGTATTTTAAAGTTATATAGTTACTAAATATAAAAATGTGTCATTCTTTTTGGGACTAACTAAAAAGGAAAGTAAGTCATATAAAAAGGGACAGAGGGAGTATAATTGTTGATTTATTGAACCAATGAATCTTAGAAAAATTATGTGTATTTGAAAGTTTGTAATAACATGTAATAGCAAATATTTATTTATAAAAGGACCATGGAAATATGTGATTTATTATTTCAACGTTTTAGGATATTTTGATACCTTGTTTATGAACAATTATTTTCTCATTTGGTAAGATTGTATATGAGTTGGGGAAGTTTTGATAGTTTTCACAAATTATGGGATTTTCATGTTATAAGAAAAAATGCAACTTAAGAAATCCAAATGCATGTCCAAACAAAACTTCACCTTCAAATCAACTTGTATCATGTCCAAAGGACCCTTAGTATAGACCCCAGGATAAAATATATCAAAAAGAACCACATAATACATTTTTCTAACCCAAACCAGAGGGAAGAAATGCTGAAAATACTCTCTACCAAAGTGAATGGAACACAACAATACCTGGACAAGAGTGACTAGGGTCATCAAAGACATACGGCACCACTGCAAGTCAGTAGAATCTCTTGCATCTGCTCGAGCAACTTCAGCAAGGGAACGGATCAAGCTTTTGACAACCTTAGGGGACAGAGTTACCTTATCAGCTAGCAGGCTAACGATCATCAGAGCACCAGCCTACAAAAAGCCAAAATCCCATTCACAAGATCAATGAATGATATGGCTTGAAGACTCTAGAATGTCTGAATGTAAGAAATTCCACCGATACAAAATGTGCCACACATTTAATCAAGTAGGCAAAAAAGAACACTACAGGGGAAGACTTAGAAATGTAAGTTAACGTGAATGGAATGAGAAAAAACACATAAAATGTGACTGTATTTCCACGTCTCAGTCACCACATGCATAGATCTCTGTTTTGGTAGCACTAAAAATCAAACAGGACAAAGGTTCATGACAGCCTCCAGATTTGCACAGTACAAGTCAAGCCAACCTCTTACTCTGGAGTATCAAACAGTGATCGACATCTTTAGACTAAGGAGGACTTGGTGACAAGAGGCAAAATAAAAAGAATGTCAAGCAGCATTATAACATAAAATAGTTATCGCATACGAAGCCACTAAGCTAACCTTTTGATCGGTTCCTCCTCTTGAGCCTGGTTGAAGTCCAAATTCCACAAAAGGCAGGACTCTCCTCACTGCATCACTGTCTATCGTAGTGAGTGATCCTAAGACCTCAAATATTACAGCTGTACAAAAGCCAGATACAGGCCTTGATGGCTCAACCTTCTTTGAAGCTGTCACCTATAATTTTCCATTCAAAATTTGTAATACATCAAAAAAAAAAAAAAAAATCAAAAAGACAATCAGGTATACACACAACGGATAGGTGCATACATAGTTGCACAAACACTCTAAGATCCCAAAGTCACGTATACTTTGTTGCACGATAATCTTCCTGGGGAGTGGTGCACCAGAAACCTTAACCCCTTCAAGAAATTTCCATTTGCTATTCCTGAAACAGGCAGAAGATGTTATATTCCTGTATCTGATATCCTAGGCCACCACATGAGATATGCAAACATTAACATTCTTACCCAGTGTCTATTAGTTGCACTACTCGAACGAATACATGAGTGTCATGGTAAGGCAAGGCACATAAAATTAATTCCTCGATATTATATATGTGAATTCTGTTGAAAGAAAAATCAGATAGAGTTAGATACAGAAACAAACGCAAATAGCATGAAGCAAACAGTGTGTGTAAATCAAGTGGTATAGAAATATTTAAGAAGCACCAATAAATAGTGTGTTGCATTAAATTCAACAACTGAAATTGAGCAGCTTACTTGTATCTACGAATCAAGTACTCTAATGTTTTTAGGGCTGCTGATAACTCAAAATATCCTGATAACAACTGCAAGTAGGAATAAATTGATGCGTTGATTCGTTTGTTTTCCTCAATCCCCATCAACTCTCTATCCAATTCTCTACTCCCATAACTAAACAAGTCACTTTTGTACTTCTTAAATCTTTCTTCGATACTTATTAACACCTCCAAACCTGAATGGCATATAAGAAAACACCAAAAAGTTTTATTTAGGTGATGTCCAATAAAAATGAATAACAATAACAACAATCGAAGTCCAGAAAAATATGAAGAGTAAATGCTTGATGAAAAAATGAATATAAAACTATTTTGCTTTGCCCTGTATATCTACATGTGTAAGATAACTTTGTCCAATACATAACTTCTTGGTAATACAGAAAATCCCAATTAGGAACTGCCAATAGTCTTCCTGGTTTCACTTCAGCCCAAAAACACTGAAGTGCGCAGCTTAACAATCAGGCATAAGTTTCGTGGCACTTGAAAGGTGGGATTTTGGAGCAATTAAATAAGACTATGCATGAGGACCAAGCAAAAAAAGTACACACCAAAACAATTCCCTGGTATCCTACTGAAAATTACAAGTAACAAGCAGCTATTTGTGAATGCTTAAAAAGGGTTGGCACCTGATTGAGCAATGTTGAGAATGGTGTCGAGCTCGATATCGGCGGCTTCTTTTGGGTCAAACAAGATTGAAGGACGAGTAAATGGTCGTTTACGCTGCTCAGTATCCGGGACTGCTAACCGCTGCAATTGAGCAACCAGTGAAGTAGCCATCGTTAAACCTTAACTGCTAAGCTGGTTTTTCGTAACCCTGGGAGAGATGAAAGAGAGTTTAGGCGCTTTTTATAAGCCTGAGAGGAGTGAGGAAGAAGGGAGACGACGTATTTGGGGTTTAGGGTTTTAGAATCTGAAAAAGGTCTTTTCTTTTCTTTTTTTTCTCTTTTCTCTTTTCTTTAGGCTGAAAAATAACATGTGAGTAGTATTTACAATTAAGTTGTGTAGCTCAAATATCACAAAGTAAGAATAGCATAAACTGTCTATTATTATTATTATTATATAATTCTCATAAAAATGTGTCTTACGATAAATTGTGTAGCTGAAATATCACAGAATAAGGATGTATATACTATTGTTTGTTTTATATTTTCATATATAATTATTTATTTACATATTTGTTTAAATAATAGAGAAAATTACACCAAGTGGCCTTTCATGATATTTGTTTACCACTTTTTTGTTTTGCAACATTGTCCGAAATGACCAAATATGGATAAAATGGTCATATTTGATGTAACTAATATACATTTATTATATTTCTTTTCTCCAGAAAAAACATGCATGATTCTGTCCGAATTTTTTCACCTCTTCTTAGCTTTTCGTTTTTAGCTCGTCCTCTTCACCTTCGGTGGAGGTAAGCTATCTCCTTCTTCGTTGATTATTGTCGTTTTTTCATCACTTTGAATCTTCGTAGGTGATTTCTAGGTTTTATTAGGATTTAGGGTGCTGACTATGTGTATTGGGTGGATTATAGCTCGTAGGGTATCAAAATGAGCTCAAATATAGGTAACTCATCCAATTTGTCCAAAAATTTATGGGTTGAGCTCAAGATAATTTGAATTTGGTTCAATTTTAATTCATTACAGTCTTAAGCCATTTTAAGAGAATCTTCAATTGAGTCAATTTAATCTTCAATTTCAATTTGTTTTGACATTATTTATTTTCATTGATGTTGTGTGTGTATCGGTTGCGAGTGCAACCCATGTTTCTCCAAATAAAAGAATTTTGAAATATATGTTTCAAAACAAAAAAGGCTCTAAACATGGTGAATATAAGTCCAAGCGCTAAGATTGCTCTATGCAAAATCATAATCAAAGTGAAGTTGAAGTTGTAGCATGCCGAGTAAAAGGCAGTCAGACTGTTGTGGACGACAAATAGGCAGATGATCGCCCAAGAAATGAGTCTGAGGATACAAGTAGAACCGAAAGATGTGATCAAAAGGTATTTCGTGAAATTTGACTTACTATATTTTTTTATATTTTCACATTTTTTATAATTGTTAATGGTGGTTCTAGGTCTCTAAGTCTAGTGGACATTCTGTTTTGTTTCAAATTAACATATTTTCATTACTTTAATAACATTTGATCATATGTGTATGTCTTCTTATTTTTATTTTTTTTCTTATTTTGTTGTTCCTTGTACTACTTTCGTTTTAGTATTATTTGTCAAACTATTTTAATGTTCATAAATTCTTGACATGATTCCTTTTGGTATATGTAAAATATTGGTGGTTTTTATATTCAATCGACAAACATGTATAGTGTAGGGTTTAGTATGCATACCAACATTGATTTCATGAGTGTGTTGAAGAACGCATTCAATAAAAGATAGCTCAAAATGTTTCAACAGTGTTATTCGGCATCACCTAAACATGCATTATTGTTGAGAGGGGTTATTTTGGATAATATTAATGATTTGTCGGTTAAGATTAATGGCACCATCTTGAGGTACGGTCTTAAAGAATTTACAATTGTGACCGGTCTTGAGAGTTTTGATGACAACTAAAGAGTGAAAATTATTGAAGAATTCAATTCGTTATTGTATACATATAATAGAAATAGTGAAAAAGTAACAAAATCTAAGCTAGCGTTTGGCCATAGATTTCCAAATATTCTTGGCAAATATTATTTGGGTGAAATTTCACCATGTGTTTGATCACAGTATTTGGGAAACATATTTCACTTTTTTAGAAAAATATGATTTATACCCATAAGTTTTAAAAATTATCAAAACTAACCATAAGTTTGTATTACAAGTCAATTGGATCTTCGTTGCAACAAATAACAAGTAGTGTCCATGACACTAGAGCAATGTGGTAGTTTGGAGTGAGTGCAACCAGCATCATTCCATATATCGTGAAGTAGACAAAGCACATAACTTTGTTGCCATGAGCCGATTGTTCATCATTTTCATCAACAACCATATCATCACTTTCATATTAACTGAATATTTCATCACTACTTTGGTGTTCACGTAAAAAATTATGTAATACAACGCAACAACTACTATAGAGGGTGTTTTTGTAAAAGATAAAAGTTTGGTGTAAAATTTTAATTTTTAAAAGATCCCAAATACTAGAAAAAACTAGTATTTGGAAATTTGCCAAAAATATTTGCCAAATAATGGCAAATTGTATGAACAAATACTATTTGTTAAATTTCCCCCCAAATATTACTTGGGAAATCTATGGCCAAACGGGTCCATATAGTACAAAAAAAATCTAGGTTTTAAAAACCAAATCAAACTAGAAAAAACTAGTATTTGGAAATTTGCCAAAAATATTTGCCAAATAATGGCAAATTGTATGAACAAATACTATTTGTTAAATTTCCCCCCAAATATTACTTGGGAAATCTATGGCCAAACGGGTCCTAAGTTGTTGCATTGCTTGATCATGATCTTTGATCCTAAATCAGAACTGATTTTGAATAGCATAGTTCTTCTAAACTTTGACAATCGTTATCTTATCTTTACAGATTTATCGTTTCTCAGCTTTCAAGTTAAAACAACTATCACTAATATAATTTACCTTCTCTCTGACTAGTGCACCATAACCTATGATTCCAACCTCAAGCATTTCAAATGTATATGCATTGTATACTTTTTGTATACTATCTTTATTTCCTATAGAGAGACTAACAATTGTAGTCCAGTTGTTGAAGACCTCCATAAAAATTCATTTTAACGTGACACAAAGTGGGTACGAAGATATATCTGATTTTTTTCGTTTCAACTCCATATAAATCTTAACACTCGTGTTATTGTGTATTAATATAGATAGAGACTGATCAGTGATGATATATTTCATCTCCATGAAGTATGCTATGGTAGTTACACCAATTTTGTGTAGAAACAGCAGTAGTTAGATCTTCAAGATCACAATCAAAATTGACAACAACAACATCAATAATGTAATTGGCGTATTTATTGTTATTCTCTAATACACCTTTGTGTGAATCAAAATTGTGAAAGAATCCATTGAGATTGATGAATTAATAGACAAATTGATGAACCAAAACAGAAATTGGCTGAATCAGCTAAATTGAAGAATTGACAATGAATCACCAGCAAAATTGAGCATTTATCGGCGAAATTAGAGAGAAATCGTTGTTTGTGCGGTAATGGAGATAGAAATCTTTTTTTTTTTCATTTTTGAATGGAATAAGTGAACTAGGGTATTTTTCGGGCTTTACAAGGTCTCTAATTTTGGGCTTTTTTTCAGGGAACTTGACAATATTTTTTTTTGTAAACAAAGTAGTTTATTGTATAATTATCAAATTTTCCCTAAATAGTATTGATAAACTTCGTATAATTTTTTGTGTTTTTTTTAATTTAGGATACATGTATAAATTACATGCATGAAAAAACTAGTGCTAACATTTTTAAAAGGAGAAATTAAACAAATGCTCCATAAATATAGATTAATTATAAAAATACACCCCATTACATTGATGTCCTAAATAATTACAATAGATGCCCCAAATGATAATTTTGCGTAACTGATACTAAATTAGTATATATATATTTGTGGTATCATTAATGTTTCTTGTTCACACCCTACTCATTAGTGAATAATAATATAAGAGTATCTATATATATATATATATATATATATATATATTGTTGTGCTATCATTAAAGTTTTTTGTTCAGAAATTACTCATTAATCAATTATACTATAAACGTATCTATATATATATTTGTGGTATTAGTAAGGTTTCTTGTTCAGAAATTACTCATTAGTCAATGATACTATAAAAGTATCTATATATCTATAAGAGTAAATATATATAATTTTGGTATCATTAAGGTTTCTTGTCCGTACCCTATACTCATTGATAAATGATACTGTAAGAGTATATATTATCAAATGGTATCTTTAATAAAGGAAAAAATAAAATAAAAAAGAAGAACAAAGAAATAAACAATAAAAATACTATCAAGTTGTATCTCTAATAAAATATAAAATGAAAAAGGATTAAAAAAAATTGTTACCAAATGGTATCTCTAATAAAGGATAATATGAAAAAAGAATAAAAATTATAAATGAGAAAAGAATAAAAGAGTAAATAAAAATAATAAATAAGAAAAGAACAAAAAAAATTATTTTAATTTCTTGAAACAGGTAAAAATATAGAAAGAGAGAAAAAAAACATAAACTAACAAAAAAAAAGAAATAATAAAAATATTATCAAATGGTATCTCTAATAAAGGATAATATGAAGAAAAAAAATATAAATGAGAAAAAGAATAAAAGAGAAAATAAAAATAATTAATGAGAATGAACAAAAATAATTAACGATAAGATAAAAATAATAAATTAGAAAAAAGAACAAAAATAACTAATAATATGGCAAAACTTTTGGGTTTGGGAGAATTGGGCCTAAATTTTAAAAAGGCTATCAATTTAATTTAAGGGAAATGAGGGGAAATTTGGCCTAAAATAAAGAAGAGGTATAGACTAATTTATTTTGGATCAATGAATAATTGCTAAAGTGAATTTTTTTTATAAATGACATATATAAGACTAATAATTTCAAGTTATGACAGTATAATAATTTTTTCAAGTTGTAACAATAAAAAATTTCAGGTTCTAATATTTTATTAAAAAAAATAATAGTAAAAATTCAATTAACATTTTATTATAAAAAAAGAAAAAAATAATAGTAAAAACTCAATTTTTTAAAAATAATAAAGGGTAAAAAATGGATATAGTTGTATTAATTAATTTGAATACATTAATGATAATTGATAATTGCCATAAATTTAGGAGATTTAAAACAAAATATGAATATTTGATTTCCTTTTTTACTCAAATCAGTTAAAAGTATTTCAAAAGGCAGATTTTTTTTTATTTCAAACGTTTCTCTCTTCTATTTTTTTATTTCAAACGTTATTCAAAACAAAATATGAATATTTGATTTCCTTTTTTTTACTCAAATCAGTTAAAAGTATTTCAAAAGGAAGATTTTTTTTTATTTCAAACGTTTCTCTCTCCTCGATTTTTTTCTTGTAATTGTCGTCATTCACGTACGACTAGTTCCAAATAGTTTTGGTTCAACAATTTTCAATTTGTTGTAATGGAAGGCTTCTTATACGTATTAATTAAAATGGTGGTAGATGGAATCCTTCTGGTTAGTATTATTTGCGATTTATTATTTTAATGAAACGTAAAAAAAAGAAGTTAAGAACAATGAAATCAAAAATGATTCTGATTTTGTTTGTGTATAATATATTCAAATTTTGATATTTTTGTATGATCATTCTTTTCTTCATATTACATAATATTTTTTGTGAAACTTGAATAAATGTTGGTATGTATAATTGGATGCCAACTATATACAGTTTGGATACCAATTATGTGGTGTTCATTTTGGTCTCCAATTAAATATCAAAACTAAACTGTTTATGTATCCAAGTGTTATGTAGTTTGTATATAACTGATATCCAGAAATTTGTATCCAATTGTTATGCAGTTTGTATATAACTAGTATCCTGAAATTATGAGAGTCAATCTGTAATTCATATGTAGTTGATAACTGATTTGAAGAAAACAGTGCATATTATATATCATTCAATACTTAAAACTGTATAAAAAACAAATATATATCGTTCAAAAGTTAAAAAAAACATGAAATACTAAAGAGTCTAAGTTGCAATCAACTATCTTAAAATTGATCTCCGTGGTCTAGGTGTAGGATAATTGTTGGTATCCAGAGCATGTTCTTTTGCTATGCGGGGTTCACCAAATTTGCTAGCAACAGTCCTAGTTACTTCACTCTCACTGATCGCGCCATCATCGTTCTTTGTTTTTCCGTAGTGCCATCAACCTAGTTGGAGAAATTGAAAAAGAAACCTTCCTATTATATGAATTTGGTATTATAAGAAATACTAATTTCATACCAACATTAGTCATAATTTATACAAAAAATGAGTGATTTAACAAACTACAATCAATTCACATAATTGGACCAATGATATCATACCATTTTTTGATAAAAATAATACACAACTTAAGTCAGCTTTCATACCAACAATAAATCAATTTCATACCA